>NC_053025.1:41610906-41863633 GCF_003073215.2 Triticum urartu
TGGGACTCTACTTGGCGTGGAAGGCAAGCTTGGCGACCGAAGATTCCTTCTTATGTAACCGACTCCGTGTAAACCCTAGATCCCTTTGGTGTCTATATAAACCGAAGGGGATAGTCCGGAAAGGACAACACACATATACTCATTACCATACTCACATAGGCTAGTCTTCTAGGGTTTAGCCATTATGATCTCGTGGTAGATCTACTCTTGTAACACTCATATTCATCAATATCAATCAAGCAGGACGTAGGGTTTTACCTCCATAGAGAGGGCCCGAACCTGGGTAAACATTGTGTCCCCCGTCTCCTGTTACCATTGATCCTGGACGCACAGTTCGGGACCCCCTACCCGAGATCCGCCCGTTTTGACACCGACATTGGTGCTTTCATTGAGTGTTCCACTGTGTCGTCGAAAAAAGGTTCGATGGCCCCCTCAATTGTCAATAATGACGTTGCCCGAGGAGGAACCTTCCTCCCCAGACAGATCCTCGTATTCGGCGGCTTCGTACTGGAGGCCAACTCGCTTGGACATCTGGAGCAGATCGACAGCTACACCCCTGGCCATCAGGTCGGATTCGGAAGCTAGAACCATGCCGCGGATGTCCGTGGAGACTTGATCTTCGAAGGACTTGAGCCCGCGGCGATCGCTCCCCCTCATCTCAATGAACGTGACTTAAATCTGTCATCGGATCACACCCAGGAGATGGTTCTTGCGGCTGCAACAACCTTAGAGCCGAAGAAGATCGAGCCATCCGAGGCCTCAGAGTCCGCGGCGTTGGAGCCACGCATGGACTCGACGCCCTGCAATATTCGCTTTAAACGGAACTTCAGACTCGTCTCCGGATATAAGTTCCGGACTATGTACACCTGTGGACACCGAGCTAGATCGGTTATCGATCTTCGAGTTCAGCACCGCTGATGTTTTCCAACACTCGCCTTTGGGTGATGTGCTAAAATCATTAAGGAATCTGTCCTTGGAGAAGGACGCCCAGCCAAACTATGCCCGGTTCGAGCTAGAGATGGATGATGAGGAATTTTTCTTCCCACCCGCCACCCACTTCATAGCCACCGTCGACGACTTAACCGACATGCTTGACTATGGCTCCGAAGACATCAACGGCATGGATGTCGATGCCGACAAGGAGCAAGGCCAAGACCCGCCATTCACTGGACATTGGACGGCTACCTCTTCATACAACGTGTACATGGTTGATACACCTAAAGGATCTGGCGACGACAAAGAAGAGCCGGATGCGAACAAGACCTCCGAGACATAGTCCAAGTGCCGGCGGCCCAAACGCCGCCCTAAGCCCCATCGCTCAAATGACGGCAACACTGGCATCAGAGAAAATAGTACTCCGGGAGACGCCAAAAATAGTGAAGACCCCACCGGGGCTACATCCGAATAGGAACATGACAGCAGGCAAGACAACACTGACGAACAGGCCATAGAAGATGACCCGGAGGATGATAGTTACCGTCCACCCTCCGAGGAGGAAACAAGCCTTGGCAATGAAGACTTCATCGTGCCTGAGGATCCTCTCGAGCAGGAGCGCTTCAAGCTTCAGCTCATAGCCACTGCAAGGAGCCTGAAAAATAAACAACAGCAGCTTCAAGATGAACATGACCTGCTCGTCGACAGATGGACTGACGTCCTGACAGCCGAGGAATACGGCCTCAACCTCCCCGCCAAGAGCTACCCGAAACGCAGGCTGCTACCTCAATTCGATGAGGAGGCACCAGAGCATATATCTCCCTCGTGCAATGCGGATCAACCACCACATGGTCGGGACAGGGCGGCGGAACATCCAACCCGCGGTCGAGATAAAGCGACAACTCAGGTCGAACAGCAGACCACCCCACCACTCCATCACAATAGGGAAGGAAGAGTCCGGGGCCATATGTACGACCTCCGACAAAACTTGGATAGTAGAGCAGGACACACAAGATCGATCTACGGATCACGAGGACGTGCCTCGAGGTGAGACGACGGCTACATATTCGGACGTGACAAACCTAACCACGCTTGAGCCGAATGCCGCCGACAGACTCCTTCAGAACTCCGCCACGATGCGGCCCGATTTAGAGGCACCGCACACCCGCTCTGCTTCACAGATAAAGTACTGGATCATGAATTCCCCGAGGGGTTCAAGCTTGTCAATATTGAATCATACGACGACACAACCGATCCTGCAGTATGGATCGAGGATTTCATTCTCCACATCCACATGGCCCGAGGGGACGACCTCCACGCCATCAAATATCTCCCATTAAAACTCAAAGGACCTGCTCAGCACTGGTTAAATAGCCTTCCTGAGAACTCAATCGGCAGCTGGGAGA
Source organism: Triticum urartu (assembly GCF_003073215.2). Classification (NCBI taxonomy): domain Eukaryota; kingdom Viridiplantae; phylum Streptophyta; class Magnoliopsida; order Poales; family Poaceae; genus Triticum; species Triticum urartu. The sequence goes on from NC_053025.1 coordinate 41,613,246, forward strand.
ACATGGAAGAGGCTTTCCTCGACAACTTCCAAGGAACTTATGTCCGGCCACCAGATGCCGATGACCTAAGCCACATAGTCCAACAACCCGGAGAATCGACCAGAAAATTCTGGACTAGGTTCCTAACCAAAAAGAACCAAATCGTCAACTGTCCAGACACCGAGGCCCTAGCAGCCTTCAAACATTGCATCCGGGACGAATGGCTAGCACGCCATCTCGGACAAGAAAAGCTAAAGTCAATGGCAGCCCTTACGGCACTCATGACCCGCTTTTGTGCAGGGGAGGACAGTTGGTTGGCTCGTAGCAAAAACACAGCCAACGAGGCAGGCCCTACAGAGGGCAAGAACAGCACCGGCAAGCTCCGACGCAATAGACACAAACGCAGAAGCAATGGCGACAACACCGAAGGCACCACAGTCAACGCCGGATTCAGTGGCTCCAAGTTTGGCCAACGGAAGAAACCCTACAAAAGAAACAATGAAGGTCCTTCCAGCCTGGACCGCATACTCGACCGCCCGTGCCAAATTCACGGCACCCCGGATAAGCAAGCCAATCACACCAACAGGGACTGTTGGGTCTTCAAGTAGGCTGGCAAGTTAAATGCCGAAAACAAAGAAAAGGGATCACAATGCGAGGACGAGGAAGAAGAGCCCCGGTAGCCGAACACCGGGGGACAGAAGAAATCCCCCCCCCAAGTCAAAACGGTGAACATGATATACACCACGCACATCCCTGGAAAGGAGTGCAAACAAGCACTCAGGGACGCCTACGCAGTAGAGCCAGTCGCCCCAAAGTTTAATCCGTGGTCATCATTTCCGATCACCTTCGATCGACGAGATCACCCGACTAGTATCCGCCACGGCGGTTTGGCCGCACTAGTCCTGGACCCAATCATCGACGGATTCCACCTAAGACGAGTCCTAATGGATGGTGGCAGCAGCCTGAACCTGCTCTATTAGGATACAGTTTGCAAGATGGGCATTAATCCCTCACGAATCAAACCCATGACAACTACCTTTAAAGGAGTCATACCAGGCGTAGAGGCCCGTTGTATGGGCTCGATCATGCTGGAGGTGGTCTTCGGTTCCCCGGATAACTTCCGAAGCGAAGAACTAATCTTCGATATCGTCCCATTTCGCAATGGCTATCACGCCCTGCTCGGACGAACCGCATTAGCTAGATTCAATGTGGTACCACATTACGCTTATCTCAAGATAAAGATGCCCGACCCACGTGGCATCATTACAGCAAATGGAAACATGGAACGCTCCCTCCGTACAGAAGAGCACACTGTCGCCCTATCAGCAGAGGTACAAAGAGGCCTTCTCAAGCAGCATTATAATCCGATTGCCGAGCCCCTGGACATCAGCAAGAGGGTCCAGATCACACTGCAGCAGGACAGCTCGTCTCGACAGAGCCGGATTAGCAATATGACCTCCGCCCCAGCCCCGATGAGGCAATGGCACTAATATCGCGTGTACATAGACCACACACTCAAAACACCATGGGAATCGACGGAGGCATAACTCATCCGCAATCCACTGTACGGCTCGACCGACACCGGGATTCACATGCCTTTACTTTTGCTTTTTATTATGGGTTTTTTCTCTTTTCGAGGTCTGTGCGGACAACTCGTTTGCAGAACATACCAAGGAGGCAAGGAGCTCTGGCATACAAAGGCACCCCCAGGTGGTCTCTATTAACGATCGCCATACTTTTTTTACATACCCTCACGCAGCCCACCCTTGGTTACGGCTTGATAAATAGCTTTACTTGTTTATTGCACTATTTGCACAAAGTACGCCTCGACGTACCAATCACATCACAATGGTGAATGAATATGGCGTTAGCTTATTACCTAATCTTCCTGTTTTCTCACCTTTGTAAATATTACTTATTGCACACATACACTATGGTACGTATTACTGCGCGAGGGGCTTCATTACACCCAACACTACGGCAATAAAAAGTCCAAACACTTTTATAGTATAGTTCGGCACCCCGAACTTATAGCATTATATGCATCGGCTCCGAATCATGTCTTTGGTCAATAGTTGGGTTGCCCGGCTCCTGTGCTTACTACCTTACGTTCCGCTATATCGTCTAGGGTAGTAAAGGGAGAACTACTGTGATTGTGTCCCAGTTCTTCCGGATGAGCACCTCAGTAGAGAAAGCCGAAAACTGACTGTCATGATGCGGCATGAGCCGGTCAGCTGTTCGAGAGGTTCCAAATCGTTAGAGATTTTTTCCGCTTCATGCGAAGAATCGGTCCCTCCGATTAGGCGTGTATAGCGCCCCTAGTTCGGCCTTCCGAACACCAGGGGCTTCGCCACAGTTTTTTAATTGTCAAACTCCTATGGCTAAGTGAGGGCGATAAAGGTTGCATAGTCTGATTGCCTTGTTCGTTGCGCTAAACACCTCCTTTAAGGACCAAAATGTGGAGCAAAGAGTGTTTAGATTTATCCCGAACACCCCCATACTATCTACGTGGGGGCAGAAGCCGACGACTGGTCAACCCTCAGATTTCATAAACGGCCGCACATGAGGTAAAATGTAAATCATAGGCATTATAATACATAACATCAGTGCTCCATATTACAGGAAAGTATAATAGAAATGTTCTCATGGGAAAATGATATCCTTCGAACATTGCTCCGCTACAAGGCGGGACCCCTCCATGACGCCGTCAAAATAGAGCTCGGGTCGACGATGCTCCTTGCCCTCTGGCGGTCCCTCGGTCATCAGTTTCTTAGCATCCAGCTTTGCCCGATGCGTCTTGACGCGGGCAAAGGCCATACGCGCACCTTCGATGCAGACCGACCGCTTCACGGTTTCAAGCCGCGGAGAGGCGTTAAGAAGCCGCTTTACTAGTCTGAAATAGCTACTAGGTACAGGCTCGGCAGGCCACAGCCGGACTATCAGGTCCTTCATGGCTAGCTCCGCCGACTTGTGTAGCTCGACCAACTGCTTCAGCTGGTCAATGAAGGGCAACGGATGTTCGGGTCCAAGATACTGGGATCAGAATAGCTTCTCCGTAGACATTCCTTCTTCGGCTTTGTAATGCTCTGCAACATCCGATATACTGCGCGGAAGATCCTTAAACGCCCCTGGAAAACCCGAATTCGGATAAGTACAAGGAACGTTTCTTACACAAACTTGCTACACAGGGTGAAAGTTTTACCCGTCGTAATCTTCTTAGCCACATGAATCTCCTGGAGAGTGTCCTGGGCTTCGGCTCGTGCATCCTGTGCGCTCCGGCGGGCCTCTGCCAGTTCGGACTCCTGTGCCTTACAATCGCGCTCCAAGGACTCAAATCTCTCGATCACGCCCTGGAGCTGTTGCTGCACCTCGGCAACCTGGGCCTTGTGCTTCTCGCGTGCGGCTCGTTCCATGGCCGCTTTGTCCTCGGCCTCGGCTAACGGCTTCTTAAGTGCCTCCACCTCGGTCGTGGCCACTAATAAAGTTTATGAAACTTTAGTCTGGCTGGACGGCTCATTTTTTGAAACATACCCATAGGTTACTGCATACCTTGGCCATCTTCCAGCTGCTTCTTCATGAGGCCGAGATCCTCCTCGGCCCGCTCCAGCTTCCGCTTCAGTCCAGAAACTTCCGCAGCATGAGCAGTGGCAGCCTGCAGCGATACCTGCTTATTCACATAGACAACTCATGTTAGACTCCTGCGATATTTATTCTCGATCCTCTGTTTGGCTTTTTCGCCCGAACACCAAACAGAGCATCAGGGGCTACTGTCTATACGGCGATATTTTTCCTACAATCACATTACTCACCTCAAAGCCCGTTAGAAGGCTGGTGTAGGCTTCGATCAGTCTGCTTTTGACAAACCGAACCTTCTCTATTACCGTGTCCATAAGAACATGATGCTCATCCACGATAGAGGCGCCTTGTAGCGCCTCCAGCAGATTATCCGGTGCCTCTGGTTGGACAGAGGTCCCCGATGGAACAGGCACATTCCCTCCTTGGGGGGAATGCCGTTCGCTGGACCCCGGAGCCATGTAGATCTCCGGAATGGTATCCGGCTGAGGCCCGAACGGAACTCGGGCCCCGTCATGGGTCCCCACGGAGAAGTTTCCCCCCGTATGTCCTGTGGTCGAGGAGCCACCCTGGGGCATCACCCCGATGGTCTCTGGAATCTCCCCCCGGCCCGGGAAAGTCTTTTTGGATGCCACCTCATCGTCGCCCTTGGGTGAGATGGAATGAGCAGGCGGCGGAGACATGCTAGCCATCTCTTTTGAGTCCAGTGAATCCTCTGTCGAGGATCGCGGCGAGCCGTCGTGTGCCGGACTACAACTACAACGTTTAATATGCGTCAATATTGGAAACCAAGAAGGCCGGATGTTTTTGATTCTGGTACTCATGAGGCGGCCCGAGGCTTGGTCCGGCGAGGTCGCTCCAGACTGCTGTCAACATCCCACGCAGAGTTATCCACGAACGAGCCTCTCCCCCTCTTGGGCGCCTCCGCCTCCAAACTCAGGGAGGCCTCCCTTTTCTCCCTTCCACTCGCAGGGGGGAGTCGCCTCCCTCCTCGCCATCGTCTTTGGCAGCTGAGAGGTATGTCTTGTCATCAGACGAGACAACCAAGGTGCTCCATCGGCGAAGCCCACGCCTGGTCCCCTTGACCGTGGTTTTGACCTTCTTCTTCAGCACGTCGTAAGGCGCCGGAAATTTCATCTTGGTAAGAAGTGGGGTTTCTTCATCTTCAGGAAGCGAAGCCGGACTGTTAATCCGTCCCGCTAGATCAACCCAGACCTGAAAAAGAAATTGACAAGAAGGCTTAGTATCCTCCCTCGAAATGTGTCCTTAAAGACTACACCTTGACGGCTTACCGAATTGGCCTGACGTTTAAAGTTGAGCCCGCGACCTTTGGTCAAGGATGGCGGCGTCTCGCTGCCCTTGAAGAGCACCTTCCAGATATCTTCGTGCGTTGTGCCGAAGAGCCTTAGCAACGTCTGATGCTCGGCCGGATTGAACTCCCACAAATAATAGGTCCGGCACTGACATGGAAGGATCCGGCGTACAAGCATGACCTGGATCACATCAACTAGCTTGATCTTCCGGGTTATCATATTCTAGAGGCACGTTTGGAGCCCCGTGATCTCTTCCAGAGATCCCCAGGTCAGGCCCTTCTCCTGCTAGGAGGTAAGCCGCATAGGGACTCCAGATCGGAATTTGGGAGCCACCGACCACTTGGCGTCGCGCAGCTCGGTGATATAGAACCACCCCAATTGCCATCCCTTCACCTTCTCTATGAAGGAGCCTTCGAGCCAGGTGGTACTGGGCATCCTACCCACCATGGCACTTCCGCACTCGGCCTGTTGGCCGCGCACCACCTTTGGCTTTACATTAAAAGTCTTCAGCCATAGGCCAAAGTGAGGTGGGATGCGGAGAAATGCCGCACACAACTATGAATGCGGAGATATTGAGGATATAGTTGGGGGCCAGATCATGGAAGTCCAACCCATAGTAAAACATCAATCCACAGACAAATGGATGAAGAGGGAATCCCAGCCCATGGCGGAAGTGTGTGAGAAACAGAACCCTCTCATGGGGATCGGGGGTAGGGACGATCTGCCCTTTTTCCGGGAGTCGGTGAGCAATCTCCTTGGCTAGATAGCCGGCCTCCCGGAGCTCCGCGATGTTCTTCTCACTACTAGGAAAAGGCCTACTAATGGCGCACCTAATTTGGCCATTAATGGCGCATTAGTGGTGCGCCATTAGTAGCACGCCATTAGTAGCACGCCATTAGTATATTTTACTAATGGTGCACCACAGGTGCGCCATTAGTATCTGGTATACTAATGGCGCACCCCAGATGCGCCATTAGTATATACAACAGTGCGCCATTAGTATGCCTCCCAGGGGGCCATGTATACCCAGGTGCTTTGGCATACTAATGGCGCACGACAGCAAGATGCGCCATTAGTAACTTCGGCATACTAATGGCGCACTCTTTAATGATGCGCCATTAGTATCCTTTGGCATACTAATGGCGCACTATGATGTGATGCGCCATTAGTATGAATATTAGGTTTTTTTATTTTTTTATTTTCTGTTTTTTGCACAGGTTACAAAATGTATAATTGGACAAAATATAGACATCACATATCAACAACAGATTCATCGAATACAATAGAAGATTAGTCTCTGAATACAATTCATCATTTTAGTCTCCGAATACAAGTCATCATATTAGTCTCCGAATTGAAAAGACCGAACAAAGATAGAACATTATATTACAAGTCTCGAGACCGCGAGTTTGTCTTCACATTACAAGTCGATATCGATCATCTAAACTACCATCACATAGAAGAGAGCTGCGGTCATCACGATGAGCATCATCACGATGAAACTCATCTTCATCCGGTTCCTCCAACGCTCCCTCCCCTCTCCAGCTAGATAGCGGGCATATCTAGATTTGGCCTCGGCCCTAGTGGCGTACCCTTTGTAACTGTTACCGCTGAATCGGTGAACCTGTCTCCGACACTCCTCCCAGTCGTCGTAGACTCCGGGAACCTTACCCTTGTACACGACATACCACGGCATCGCTATGCAGTAGCCAAACGAAACGTTAGTACCAATTCACATACAATACATAAGCAATATATAAGTATGCAACAGAACGATCGGAAGAGAAAAGCAAGACATTAATAGCATCGATTACATATTAAGTTGAACGACTCTTGAAACCTAAGAGACATACTACAAGTTCATTAAAGTTTAATTACAACATGAGACTCAAGGGACCGGAGCGTGGATGAAGCCGCCGTCTATCGTGGGAGTCATGAAAGAATGGGCGTTGTCAGCCTGCATTTGTAGGATTGTGTCGATGTCACTGTTGGACGGTTGATTTCCGAGGTAGAACTGCCCCGCGGTACGAAGGACATCTTGATGGATGATTTCCGCAAACTCCGACTCGATGCGAAAGAATTCTTGTCTGATGTCCGCGTCCTGGATTGCCGACACACTCGGCCCAATCTTTGAGTCTACTCGGTAGCAGAAGTTGATGATGGTCCCGTACGATCACCCGCATGTGATGGATGGCTTAGTAGGCACCCTTCTGACCGCCAGGCGGCTGCTTGACGCAGCAGAACGTCGTATTGTGGGAGAACACGTGCTTGCCGTACTTACGAATAGGCCTGGTGAAGGTGCCTCCAGATTTGACGTAGTCGGGGAGAACATCATCAAGAACCTTCTTGACATTTGTGTAGTCTACGTTCGACTGACGGTCCGGGTCGAAATACGTGGCCATGGAATATTTGGGGCTTAGGAGGATGAGCGTGCAACGTGTGTCACTGCAGAAAACACGGAATGTTAAAAGAAAAACGATCGAAATCTAAGAATTCATATGTTACGGGGCGGTTGAGGGGAGGACTTACTCTGGAAAGTAACGCACGAGGAAGTTATCCTTATCTTGGTTTGCCAGAATGACGCCTTCGAGGTAAGAACTCGCGACTTGACGGTCCCCAGCGCTGCCCAAGATCTTGGCACGCATGTAGAAGGGGTCGACTATCACGATGTCCGGTGTCTTGTCGCGAATGATCCGCATCTCCATACTCAGCAAAAATAGCCGAACGAAGGTGTAGTGCAGCAGATGAAGGTTCAACATAGCGTGGATGTCATCAAACCGCAGGACGATCGTACCCCCGATGGAGTTATCCACAAAGCCCTTGCCCTCTGGCACCTTGGCCGCGCAAACCGGGTACGCCACATCCTTCTCTCCGAGACGCCGCTTCTCCAAAGAAAGAACACTGTCATGTAGACTCCGCATAGCACCGGTTGCAGCATCGAGCATATTTCTCGGTAGCATCGGCCTACCCGCCACATGCACCCTCCTCGAGATATCCCCAGGTGAAGGTGGCCCGTCCTGAGCACGGATCGTACTCGGTGCCGGCTGGCCCGCACCCTTGTTAGTCTTTCTTTTGCGTGCCTTCTTCTTCTCCTGTAATGGGACCAAGTTCTGCTCACAGACCACCTTCTTGAGTGTGTTGGGGCTGATCATATTTCGCACCTCGCCTATCTGAGGCTCGGTGAAGTCGGCAGCTGGAGGCGTCTCCTGAGAGCTGAACTGCAGACGACACCTGTTGCAACTTGGCTTCTCCGCGGTACCAGCTAGATCGCGCATGTCTTTTGTTGGTTTGGGTTCTTGAGAAGGAGGCCCCATGAAGTCGCCACCGTACCCATGATCGGCAAAGTACTGATCGACGTTGGCAAATGTATCGTCGTCGTCGTCGTTCTGATCATGTGCCATATGCATGTTTGGATCCAATGGCATAGGGATGTCCGGCACCGTTGCGGCGGTCTTGCCATGGGGCCGACTTGGCGCCGGCACGACTGGCGGTGTTGTCTTTGGGGTGGTGTCCCCCGCCCCCAAACGAATCTGGCTCTTCGGCCAAAGCAGGGGCCAGCTCAGGCAGGCGCCGAGGGTCATCACGTCATCATCGCCGGCCCCGACGGGTCGAATCGGAGGTAACAACTCGTCGCAGCCTGGCAGCACCCGAACCAGTTGAACCCTAAACAAGTTGGGTGGCATCTGGGTACCGTGGAACAAGGGGTTGCCCGGTTGAACGATTTTGCCCTTGGCGACATCGACCAACTCGTTGTTCACGAAGTGCAGGAGAGTGCACGGAACGTCGGCGGCGCCCTACGAAAACATGTAGGGCGTCAGGGATGCCCAGTCAAAGGCAAGGAGATGAAGTCCTCGGCCGAGAGAGGCTTAATTAGTTACCGTGATGATGGCATCGAGCTCGGCTAATGTTGAGGCACCGCCAACGGCAGGCGTGCAGTTGACGGAGGGGCCGCTTGCTGCAGAGGTGCCGGCCGACGTACACCCGGGTGCATTAAGCTCCCGTGCCGGCGTTGGAGACACCAATGCCGCCTCCACCGGAGACACCAATGGCCCCGCCATCGCGTTCTGCGAGTTGCTGGCCGTGAAGCTAGGAATCGGGGGCGGCCCCTGTTGGCCGCCCGCAATCCACGCACTAATCCCCTGGATCAAGGTAGGCACAATGGCGGTGATCGTCGCTCCGAGTTGTTGTTGCACTTGCTCTTGGACAATCTCCGGAATCCGCGCCACCTGTGCCCTGAGTTCTTGAACCTCGCGCGCCTGGCTTTCCGAGCTGGTTTTTTTCTGCTTTCGCCCATCAGTGTTATAGTATGACGACCATTTTGTCGCCAAGCCTTTGCCGGCCACACGACCAGCTGACGTCGGCTTACTGAGCTTATCCTTGTTCTTCATTACATTCAACGCCCTATTTAGAGTGGTGTCCCAAGGGTTGCTCTTAGTCGACCCCGCGCTACTGCTTTCAGTCGCCTGCGGAAGGAATGTGAACCATTTAGAAATTTGGCTTCATTAATTAGAATGCAACCATATGGAGCTAATTACGCGGGGGTGCATTCCATACCAGAACAAGCTCAAGCGCCCTGGTCTTCGGATCTGTGGTAAGCTCCTTTGTTTTCGGGTCCTTCTTGTACCGGGCCCTGACAAAGTTCCTGGTCTGCTTGTCACCGTATTTATCGAAGAGGGGCGTTAGCCCTTGCTCGGCACGGTCCGCCTCCTCCTTGTCCCATATAGGCTCCGCCACTCTGTAACCGCCAGGACCGAGTGTGTGTTCCCCTAAGTTCAGCTCCCACATTTCTTTCCCCCACTTACTTGATTCGGAGCTTGCGGTGCTCGAGCAATTGATCTTGAAGTCGTTGTAGTCATCTTCGGTGATCGAAGGATTTTTCTCCTTGATCTTCTCATAACTCTCACCTTTCTTGATCATTTTCTTCACATTGCTTTTCCAAGTAGACAGGGCCGTGCTCATCTTCATGAGGGCAGCATTGTTCACTTTATTCCCTTTGAGGCTTGTGTTTTCAAATTCAGCGGGGAACTTGTATCGTTCGTGCAGCTTCGTGAAGAGGAGGTTGCGCAAATTCCCTCGGTCAGGATGCCTGAGGTTCTCGGTGTTGATCGAGACGGTGCTCCGGAGAATGCACCCGAGCTGAAGCGAGTACCACTTGACTATTCGTTCAGGCGCCGTTGGATTCCCGTTGGAGTCCACTTCAGTAACTTCCTCCTTGAGGGTGCGGAGCACGGTCGGGCGCCGGTCCTTCCGTTGCCTCTTTGGTTGGCTGCCATCTGTGCGTGCGCCGCCATCATCAGTGGTGGCATCCTCGGCGGCACCATCAGTGGTGGCATCAGTGGGGTCATCCTCAGCGGTACCATCAGTGGTCTCAGGATCGGTGGGGAATGCGGCGGCCTCATACAAGTGAGGTTGTTCCTCCATCTCCTGGGACAGCTCCCAGAATGCCTTGACGCCCGAACCCCCGGCCTCATCGTTGGTGGCCATGTTTCTCTCTAAATAGGAACAAAGTTTGGTCAAAAAGTTGGTTATTGTCAAGGAACAAGATCTCTAAGTTGACCAAATAACCTAATTCTCGAGGAATGTCGCCAAAAAGTTGGTTATTGTCAAGGAACAATTGAGAGATGTTTGTGATATTGCCTAGGTGTTTTGGGATAGAACCTATTAGTGTGTTGTTGCTAAGGTCCAAGTCCACGTTCTCAGGGTAACCTAGTTCTTGAGGGGTGTGTCTAGAAAGTTGGTTGCTGCAAAGATACAAGGTTGTGAGTTTGGTCAAATTGCCTATGATGTTTGTGATATTGCCTTGGATCTTGAAGGCACTGTTGCATGGTGCCTTCCTAACCCCCTTCTTCTTGTCTCCTCTCACTATCTCTCTCACACGCATGGTAAGCAAGGGTGTCTGAGTGTGTGAAAAAAATACTAAACTAATCCAACCACTACAGAAAATTAATTTTTATTTCGGTTGAGAATCGGGCACCTTCTAGGTCAAGAAAATTGGGCATGACCTTTGCTAATTTTCTTGACCTAGGAGTGCCCCATTTCTCAACCGAAACGGAAATTAATCAACGTTTCAGGAGAAAGGGGTTATTTTAGAAGATCACAAGTAGCAGCAGCATCACTTGACAAAATCACAACTAGCAGCAGCAACTCGCAGATAGCAGCAGCAGCATCACTTGACAAGTAGTACAGCAGCCGCGTGGGCTGGATTAGCAGGAAAATAGTTAAACTGTTAGGCATTATGTGTCACAGGTACTGCTACAGTTTTAAATAAGAAGATAAAAAATAAAGCTGATGTACAAAACCTCAAAACAATGCAAAGTGCTGTGGGCTAAAAAACAATTACAGTAGACTAAAAAACAGGAATCATTATCTTCTATATGAAGCTGAACTAGGCAGACTGAACTGATTTTGATTTTCAAGTTCCAAAGTACCATCAAAACCATTGGTTTACGTATCAAGGTTCAGTATGGACTTTTTACTTATGAAATGATTCCCCACCCCTAGCAAACAACTATCTTCAGACAACCTTCTAGCATCTGTCCATAAACCCAACAGGCACAATGTTGTGCCTGTTAACCACGTACTGATTTAATCCAACAGCAGTTCATACTATTTCCTAGTCTTAACTCCTAACTGAAAGTCTGAAACAGATTATCAAAAGTTCGGAACAATTACAGTAGGCTAGAAAATAGGAACCTATGTGAAGCTGAACTAGGCAGACTGAACTGATTTGGGTTTTCAAATTCCAAAGTCTTCCACTAGCAGCATATCGTATTAAAGCACAGTAGCATCAAAACGAATAGTTCCCATATCAAGGTTTAGTGTGGATTTTAAATCTGTCCATAATAGCATCAAAGAACTGATTTGATTCAACAACTTTTACTGAAAGTCTGAAACACATTAGGAAAAGTTTCAGACCAGATAAACTGTTTTTCAGACTAGTAGTTTCGAATACCCAAACTTTTACTAAATTTGGAATTTGGAGGTCACCGACCTCTTCATCCCTTTTACTGTCAAAAAACTACTAATAGCACAAGTGACATGAAAATTCAGGAGTAGGAGATCACAAAGGCCATGTCATGCTTGGCAATATTTGTTTACTGAAACTAAATGAACATTTTGCTGGTAGTGTACTGATAGTGTAATCTAGCTATTGTACTGATATTTCTGTTTCTTTGAACATTTTACTGTCAATAAAAATGATGTACTACTGCTTTCAGTTAATTCAAATTAGCTAAAACCTTTTACTGTCAAATAGTGCTAATGTTTACTCTACGAAATAAACTACTCCTCTCTTCTCTTCTTCAGTTAATTAGGAATAGTTTTAGAGGTAACTAACTGAAACTATTTATCATGTTGACAACAGTAGCATGTGGACCTATCATGGTGATTTCATATCAAAATAGAGGAGTACTCCTGTTCATTTGGAGAACTCATACAACAATTGTTATGCATCAAACTTGGGATCAACAGTAGCATGTGGCCTTATCATTCTGGTTTTTGGATGATTTAGTTAATCAAATTCCTCAATTGAGGAACACCTGGACTTGTCATTCCGGTCTTGGGATCAACAGTAGCATATGGACTTATCATTCTTGTTTCTGGATGATTTAGTTAATCAATTTGACATCAATTGACCTGGTTTTTGGATCAATTACAGTTGCTGCTGCTGTGAATCAACTATACAAAGGCCCAAAATTACACTAACAATTACAGTGTAAAAACCATGGAAATACACAGTAATTCCACTAAAAATGCCACTTGCAAATACAGAGCAAAAATCCACTAGAAGTACACTGTAAACCCACTAACATTTACAGTGTAAATTCCACTAACAATTACAGTGTAAATTTCACTGAAAATGCATAGTAATTACACTAAAAGTACACTATAAATACAACTTAAAACACACAAAAGAATTACACTGCTGGAGAGGGCGATTCCTCCATGATCTAGAGTTCTAGACACAAACATGGCTGGAGAAGCAAAAAAAATCATAGGTAACCAGTCAAGAGGGGAGAGGGGGAGAGGGGGAGAGGGGGAGAGGAGGAGGGGGAGCTCACGGGGGCGGGAGTGGGGCGCGGGGAGGATGCCGGGGAGTGGGGCGCGGGGAGGATGTCGGGGACGAGGTCCGGGTGGTGGTGGTGCTCCGGCGACGGTGGTGTGGACGGGGCGGCGTCCGGGCGGCGGGGTCGCGTCGAGGCGGCGGGGCAGCGTCGAGGTGGCGGGGCAGCGGCGTCGGGGGCGGGGTCGAGGCGGCGTCGGGGCGGCGTCGGGGCGGTGGGGCAGCGTCGAGGCGGCGTCGGGGCGGCGGGGCAGCGGCGTCGGGAGAGGAGAGGGGAAGGGGATCGAGGGCGAGGGCGAGGGAGAGAGAGGGGATAGGGAGGGGCCGGGTGGAAATATGGATGGGGGATACTAATGGCGCACCACCCCTCGGTGCGCCATAAGTACATCCATACTAATGGCGCACCTCACCGTGGTGTGCCATTAGTATTTTTTTTTATTTCTGCTCGAGCCAACAGGTTATCTTCCACCTGACCTGATCCACACCACGTCCCCTCTACTAGCTTGACTGGTCAGCAGCCAGTTCTCACACCAGGAGGTCCTGGGTTCAATTCCCAGGCTCCACAAATTTTTTTTATGCATTTAAAATGTTGTTTGATACTTATTTGTGTTTAAATATGTTCAAACTTGTTTAAATCATAACAGTAATATTTTTTTATAAGACAGTAATATTTTTTAAAAAATATCATCAAACAGTAATGCCGGTGGAGCGGGGGAGGGTGCGCGGGGTCGGCGGCGGCGGTTGAGTAGGGGAGGGGTGCGGGGGGTCAGCGGCGGCGGTTGAGTAGGGGAATCGAGGGTGCGGGGGGTCAGCGCCGGCGGCCGGTGGACCGGGGGGTGCTCGGCGGCGAGGGGGACCGGATCTGGCGAGGTGGGATAGCGATCGAGATGGAGGGGGATCGAGATCGAGTGTCCATGAAATTTAAAAATATTCATGATAGTTCAAAAAGTGCCCATGAAATACAATCGAGAAATGAAGGCTACGATTTAAATACAATCGATCTTAGCTAGCTATATGTTCGCAAATGGAGTTCTTCTGTGGAACGGACGTCCTTTAGGTAGGGTGGTCCTGCTTCTTCTTGTGGTGTATGCTGCTACTTCATCATCGTCGTCATGTTCGATCCTCGGGTCGCCGTACTTGTCGAAGTCTTGCTCATTGGCTACTCCATCCATTCCGATGATCTTCCTTTTGCCTCTCCTCACGACAACACGACTGGGCTTTGACGGGTCGGTAATGAAGAAGCATTGGTCCACTCGGGAAGCCAGTACCCATGGCTCATTTTTCGCGGTGACATTTGCACCCGCGGTCTTGGATTTGGCTTCGGGTATAACCATGGTGGTGAAATGCCGGTCTTCTTTTAGGACGCTCTTGGCCCATCTGACACGGAACATCGGGACCTTCTCTCCAGCGTAGCTCAGCTCCCAGATCTCCTCGATCCTTCCGTAGTATCTGTCCTTGTCGTTACCGGTGTAGGATTCCATCGTTACCCCGGAGTTCTGATAACCATCGCTCTTCATGTCCTTGGCCTCGGTGTAGAATGTGTAGCCGTTGATATCGTACGCCTCATAGGTCATCAGGTTGTGCTCGGCGCCCTGTGACAAGGCGAATATGAGTTGTTCTTCTGCGGAAGAATCCTCATGTAAAGGGTACGACAGAAGCTTCTGCTTGAACCAACGCGTGAAACATGAGTTGTGCTCTTTGATTATATCTCCGTCCGTCCTCTGTTGGCCTCGGTCATTGTACGTCTTCTTAATAAAGGTTTTGTGTTGTACCACCCAAGGATCGACCACGTCTATGTGTTGTAGCGCGACTAGGTTTGCTCTGTCAAAGTCGGCGAGTCGACCCTCGAAGTCGACATGCATTTCACGACGACCCTCACGGTGACCCCATCCAGCGAGCCTGCCGAGGTGCCTGTTGACGGGCAGACCAACGGGGTTCTCGATGCCTAGATAATTCGTGCAGTAGGAGATGCACTCTTCGGTCAGAAAGCCCCTGGCTATGCTTCCCTCTAGACGTGACATGTTGCGAACGTATCCTTTGATGACACCATTCATCCTTTCGAACGGCATCATGCTGTGCAGGAACGTCGGCCCGAGTTGGATGATATCGTCCATGATATGGACCAGCAGATGCACCATAACGTCGAAGAATGCGGGCGGGAAGTACATCTCAAGCTCGCATAGTATCACCACGATCTCTTCTTGTAGCCTTCTGAGTTGCCTCACGCCAACAGACTTCCGAGAGATGACGTCGAAAAAGTTGCATAGGCCAAATAGGGTTTCATGGATGTGCGCGTCCATGATCCCACGGATTGCAACTGGAAGTATCTGCGTCATCAGCACGTGACAGTCGTGAGACTTCATCCCGCTGAACTTCTGCTTCGCTGGGTCTAGGTATCTGCTTATCTTCCCCGCATAACCGTAAGGAAGTTTTACTCCAACGAGGTAGGTGAAAAACTGCTCGATCTCCTCCTGACTTAGAGTGAAGCACGCGGGAGGGTAGTCATTTCCGGTCTTCTTGGCCTTCTTGCCTTTGCGACGACTTTCCGTGTCCTGCTTCGCCTCATCATCATCATCATCATCATGATCATCATATATAGCATGAAGCTCCTGCCTGATGCCCATTGATTTCAAGTCTGCCCTTGCTTTCGGCCCATCTTTGGTCCTCTCTGGCATGTTGAGCAGGGTACCAAGCAGACTCTCGCACACGTTCTTCGTGATATGCATGACATCAAGGCTGTGAAGCACACGGTGGATCTTCCAGTACGGCAAGTCCCAGAAAACAGACCTCGTTTTCCATACCTTCAGCAGCGGCTCTTGCTCCTTTCACTTCTTTCCCGGCTCTGGCGCCTTTTGCTTCTTTCCCGGCAGTGGGCAGTCTTTCCAATTTTTCAACAGCTCGTCTATTTCCTCGCCGCTCCTCGTACGCGGGCGTCCTCGGGGTTCGGTTTCACCATCGAACAGATCCTTGCGTTTTCTCCACGGGTCATCGTCGCGAAGCCACCTTCGATGTCCCATGAACACGGTTTTCGAAGACCCGGGATCTCTATCTAGCTGGCGATAAGTTGTGTCATCCATGCACCTGACGCATCCAGAAAATCCGTGGACCACCTGCCCCGCGACATATCCGTAACCGAGATAGTCGTGCACCGTCGTGAGAAGCGCGGCTCTCATAGGGTAATATTCTTTCTCTGCGGCGTCCCACATATTGGCTGGCGTTTTCCACAGCGTGTCAAGCTCCACTTTCAGCAGCCCCAGATACAGATTGATGTCGTTCCCTGGTTGTTTCGGTCCTTCAATTAGCATACTCATGTGAATGTACTTCCTCTTCATGCACAACCAGGGGGGAAGGTTGTACATCCACACAAACACAGGCCAGGTGCTATGTGTGCTTCTCTGGCTGCCAAACGGATTGACTCCATCGGTGCTCGCGCCCAGCACGATGTTCCTTGGATCATTCCCAAATTCTGGGTCTTCGAAGTTCAACGCTTGCCACTGGCTCACATCCTTAGGGTGACTCAGCATCTTGTCTTTTTTATCTATCTCCGGATCATTTGCGTCATCTTCTTGCTTCTTCTCCTCCCTATCCGTGTGCCAACACAGGAGCTTTGCTACCTTAGGGTCCACGAAATACCGCTGCAGACGAGGAGTGATCGGAAAGTACCACACCACTTTTCGAGGAGCTTTCTTCCTCTTCTTGTATCGAGTGACGCCGCACACCGGACATATGGTAGACTCCGCGTGCTCGTCCCGATAAATGATGCAATTGTTCATGCACACATGGTATTTCACGTGCGGTAAATCCAGAGGACACATGATTTTCTTCGCCCCCTCGGGAAGACGTTCGTGCCAGAATGACATGTTCTCGTCGAAGCATGCGTCGGTCATTTTGTGTTTTACCTTCATCTCCAGAGCCATGAGCGTTACTTTCAGGCGGGTATCCTCGGGCCTGCATCCTTCATACAATGGAGTAACCGCGTCTAACTCAAGTTGATCCATCTTGGCTTTCTCTCGGGCGGCAGCTCTTGCGTTATCCGTCTGCTTGAGAAGCAGCTCTTGAATATGAGGGTCCTGCACCCAGCCCATCGATGGTCCAGCGTCGTCTGCTTCGCCGGCATCATCATCTTCATGATCATGCCCGTCGACTGCTCCGGCATCTTCCTCATCATCATGTCCTGCATCTTCTACATGATGACTGTGTACAGCATCACCGTTGTGATCATCTCATGGGGATTCTTCGTCTTCTCGCCCGCCCGAGCCACGGTGGTTGTCTTGCTGCCCTTCCTCATTTCTTGCCCGGCCCTCATGGACGACTTCGTAGTCATCTTCATCACCTTGCCACCGATAGCCATCCATGAAACCACGCAAGAGCAGGTGGTCCCGCACCTGCCCAGATTCCGGGTCCTCAATAAGGCTCTTCAGCTTGCACCTTCGACACGGACATCTTATCTCCGTATCATTCTTTTGAAGCATCTCGGCCTTCGCGGACCTCAAAAACCTATTCACGATGCCTTCGGTCATCATGCGGACCATGGTCGCCTGCGGGGTAGAGCAAAACGATATTTTAGAACCAAGAAAAAATTTGGCATGGCTTTCCCTAAAAATAGGACCAAAAAGAATGCTTGATGCCAAAATTCTCGCCGAAACAGAAGTGAATCAACATTCCGGCAAAATATTGGCAACTATCGAATTTCAAATACCGGTACACCTCCAAACACAAACACATATGCAACACCACAAACATATGCAACACCACGAACATACATAGATCTAGCTAGGCCATAAAAAGTGCATGTGCACATTGTTGTAGGGAGAACAACATAAATATAGCTTCCCCCCTTACTTACCTATCAAAACAAGGTAATTTAACCACTTAAATTGAATGAATCTATGGTGGAAATGAGGTGAAAAAGAGGAGGCACCCGAGATAAGGAGGAGGTGGAGAGAATGAAGTGGGGAGAAAGTGAGTGTGGGTAGGAGAGGCTGTCCAAAATATCTTGTTGCTGCCCACTTACTAATGGCGCACCAACTCTAAATGCGCCATTAGTAATCCAGGTTACTAATGGCGCACCTCCTGGTGGTGCGCCATTAGTAGTTTTGCAAAAATAAAATACTAATGGCGCACTGTCCCAAAGTGCGCCATTACTAGTTTAAACTAGTAATGGCGCACGGTGGAACAGTGCGCCATTAGTAGTTTTGCAAAAAAGGGAATAAAAAATATAATAAAAAAAACAACATTAGTGGCGCACTTTCCGGCTGGTGCGCCATTACTAGTTACAACTAGTAATGGCGCACTGTGTCTGGATGCGCCATTAGTATGTTTGGACAGGCGCACTAGTTAAAAAAAATTTGATACTAATGGCGCACCCTGGGCCAGGTGCGCCATTAGTAGTTTCAACTCTAATGGCGTATTGGTAGGTGGTGCGCCATTAGTATATACTAATGGCGCACCGCTTGTCTGGTGCGCCATTAGTATCAATCCCATCTATAGCCCTTTTTCTAGTAGTGTCTCCTTAACGGAGGAGGCCATCCACTTGCCTCCAGCCCAGATCCGGACATGGTTGGAATGTCTTCTTGAACAAGGAAAAGCCGAAAGCTTGGGTGCTAGAACTCAAGGACTAAGGCACTGGAGATGAAGAAGGATGTGGGTAAAGGAAGAGTGTCCTTATCCCCTTCTAAAGACCGCGAATATCGAGCGCCTCCCCACTCGCCTTGAACTCGCCTATTCCCGAGAGCGGTGCAAAATGGCACGGTTGGGTTGCCCATGCCCGTATTGATGAGAATCCCGTAATAAGGGGGCACGATCTTTTCTTTGACAAGACGTGCCAATGACAACCGCGTCTCACAACATGGAGGAGTAGACAAAAAACGGTTGGAAATTACGACCGGACAAACGCGATGTCATGTTGTAAAAGCTGTCAGCGGATTAGACTCGTGTAAGAATATATATTCTCTCTGCGGTTATATATGGTATGTGTGAATGGTCCGGATACAATCATCGCATCTGAAGACTATCTTGGAGTTAGGAGAAAGGGTAACCCGCCTTGCAATTCCGAAGATAATCTGCATGCCAGACTCCTCGTTATTGAAGCCAGGTTCCGGGGCTACTGAGGGAGTCCTGGACTAAGGGGTCCTTGGGCGTCCGGCCTGTTATTTATGGGTCGGGCTGATGGGCTGTGAAGACATGAAGGCCGAAGACTGCACATGTCCGGATGGGACTCTACTTGGCGTGGAAGGCAAGCTTGGCGACCGAAGATTCCTTCTTATGTAACCGACTCCATGTAAACCCTAGATCCCTTCGATGTCTATATAAACCGAAGGGGATAGTCCGGAAAGGACAACACACATATACTCATTACCATACTCACATAGGCTAGACTTCTAGGGTTTAGCCATTACGATCTCGTGGTAGATCTACTCTTGTAACACTCACATTCATCAATATCAATCAAGCAGGACATAGGGTTATACCTCCATAGAGAGGGCCCAAACCTGGGTAAACATTGTGTCCCTCGTCTCCTGTTACCATCGATCCTAGACGCACAGTTCGGGACCCCCTACCCGAGATCCGCCGGTTTTGACACCGACAAGTGGTCCTGCGCGAAGCTTACTCACGACTGGGCGAAGTTGGTGTTGGAGAAGATGAACGCCGATCTGAGTCCGGGCAGCACGAAGGCGGCGAAGCTGACGGGGGCTATGCTTCTGAAGGAATTCTTGGCGCAGCGGGTGGCTCCTCGCCAGACATGCACGCGTCCCCTATGGATGCTTGTGGATTAAGAAGACAAGCTCCACTTGAGCCTGAAGGCCTTGTCCGACGAGGAGCTGGTCGTGGCCATCCGTCTCCTGGTTGGAGAAGTCCAAGAGTATCCGCCAAATCCTCACGCTCCCTTGTTCCTATTGAAGAACAGGGCGCAGGTCGTGGCCGCCATGCCCAGCTTTGACGGGCGCGGCCTGGTGCCGCCAGCGCCTTATGTGGTTCCTGTGGTGACGGTGATGGTGGACGTATCTTCTGGTGATCCCCGCAGAGACGAGGAGGAGGAGGAGGACAAGGAGCGCGACCCAGAGGCAGCCCCCGAGGAGATGGGGGAGACCTCCCCCTTGCGTAAGGCCGACATCCTCCGCCTTCTGCCCGACAACGATGGCGAGGACAATATTATCCCGGAGAAGGGGGAGCCGTCCGTGGTTCCCACGAAGAGTAGGTCGGTGTTGTACCCGGGACGACGCTCCTGCCTTACCATCACGTGGAGCCGCTTCTGGCCCAGCTGTTGCCCCTGCTTCTGCTTCTGGAGCTGGCGTGCCCGCGCCTCAGGTCGCGAAGCTCTCCGGCTTCAAGCTCCCGAAACGGAGGGATTATGCCGCAGTGGACCAGAAAGTGTTCTCGTCCTGCCTTATTCTTGCTTCCGATGCTTGCTTCTGACTCTTCCTCTTTGTTGTGTAACCAGCCCGACGCCTGCGGTGAAGAGGAGGAGGGAGGGCGAAGTGGTACAGCTTGACCCAGATCGCCTCCTGCGACCACACCCCTCTCCATGAGCAAGGGTGGAGACAGCACTCATGCTTCTCCAGCCCGATCATCCTCGCGAGGCTGGGTGGAGCATCCTCGAGAGGAGTCAGCCCCCGAGGCCCCACTGGTTCCGGAGGTGCCAGTGTCCGGCTCAGGTGCTGGGGTCCCAGAGGCTCAGGAGCCTCAATCCTCCCAGGCCATGGTGACGATGATGCCTCTTCCTCCTCCTTCCACCGTGCTGCTGACCCCAGGTTCCTCCGCTTCTCCTGACGTCCCGGAGTGGGCTCTTTCTGCGGAGGCCCTGCAGCGGGAAGACCTTGAAGGCACCGACTGTCGCCTGGTGGCCGGGCGCCTGGAATTGGTCTCCAGCTGGCTGC
Source organism: Triticum urartu (assembly GCF_003073215.2). NCBI lineage: Eukaryota > Viridiplantae > Streptophyta > Magnoliopsida > Poales > Poaceae > Triticum > Triticum urartu. The sequence goes on from NC_053025.1 coordinate 41,634,050, forward strand.
ATTCCGATGCGTCCATCCGGGCGACACTAAACCAAGCTATCACTGACTCCGAGAAGGACAGGGAGGTCGTCGCCCAGGCCGTGGCCACCCGCGAGGTGGCGCTGAAGGACACCAAGGCCGCCCAGGACCACTGCCGGTCGCTGGCGGCCAAGCTGGAGACCATGCGGAGGGAGCACGTGGAGGAAGCCCGAGGTCGCAAGGCAGAGGAGGAGAAGATGAAAACCCTAGAGGACGTTGTGAAGGAACGCGATGCCGAACTGGAGCAATTGGCGAAGGTGCTGGCCGCAGAGAGTGGCTGGATGGAGGAGTTGGAGTAGAAGCTGAAGGCAGAGAAGGTCGAGCTTGACGCCAAGGCGAAAGTCCTGACTGAGGATCGCACGGCCTTCCAGCTCCTTGAAGAGATGGCTCGGACGGCGCTGAAGTCGTTCTACGAGAAGGGCTTGGAGGAGCCGCTGGTTACCGGTGACGAGGGCCCCAACCAGCTGGTTCCTTTTCTGGTTGATGCGCTAGAGGACGTTGTGAACGACATCGGTCCCATGGCGGAGGGAGAAGCCCACTTTCTCTCCTTAGCCGCGCTGACGCGCGTCTTCAGCCACCTCTACCTTCGCGATCCTGCCGCCCATCTTGATGAGCTGCTGGAGCCTGTGAAAGACGAGCATTATGAGGCCGCTGCTGCAGCTGTGAAGGGTCAGGTGGAGGCCCTGCTGAAGAGGTTCTGGGCCTTCGCTCTGGTGCCGTCGACCGGCGGCGCTACCGATCTGCACCTCCGGCTGGTGTTGAAGTTGAAGGCGATGCCGTTGGAGAAGAAGCATCCCTTGCAGGTGACGGCGGCGTCCAGGGGTGATGAGGAAACCTGCTGGCGGCTCCCTTCCTGTTTTAACTTCTGCAATATGCACCATGCCTCGTGGAGGAGTTAAACTCTCATTTGATTTCACGGGAACAATATGTCCTGTAATATTTTCTTTGAAATTCTGTGATTTCCTTTCTATTTACTTTATGTTCTACATCGGCAGGGCCCGACCCCGCACATACCTCAGCCGCCATTGGGCCGATCGGATCACGTGGACGGACCAAGGAGTGAGGGGGTACGTGATCAGTTAGGCTCCTAAGTCATGATGCTCGGGAGTCTCCCTTGACACTTAAACAGCTTATAAAAGGGAGATCCGGGAGTAGGTCTAGTGTTCTACATCAGCAGGGCCCGACCCCGTGCATACCTCAGCCGCCATTGGGCCGACCGGATCACCAGGACGGACCAAGGAGTGAGGGGCTACGTGGTCAGTTAGGCTCCTGAGTCGTGATGCTCATGAGTCCCCCTTGACGTTCAAATGACCTTCGTACCTTAGCTCCGCTTGGGAGGGCCCGCGACGGCCAGGTCCGCGGGACCTGGCAGGGTAGGGTACGCTTGGGCGTTACCCGAGCGCAGCCCCCGTGGCCAGCCCCCTCGTGCGGCTCTCTCGAGGGGAGGCGTTGCGATGAGGCTAGACACCGAGCCTGGAGGCTCCCTGAGGTTCCACGGCCGTGAGGCCGCCCTCAGTTGTTTATCGCCAGGACGGACCACGGCGCTTCCGCACTTGCACGGGCATAGCCGCTCCTTGGCAGTGTCGATTGCCAGCACAGGGCATGGTGCTTCCACTCAGAGGGAGCCCCCGGGGCGTGTACAGCCTCGCCCTGACACATGGCTTTCCCAACAGGGCTAGACAAGGTGTATCTAGGCACTCGTGAGCCAGCGCAGGACACACGAGGCCCTACCTCAAGGCGGGTTGCTCCTGGTCTTGATTCTTGATGGTTGTGGCGTTCTTGCGAGATGGTCACACAACCCGCACCGAGTGGATTTCCTGAGGCTATCGCATGAGAAGGCCAAGCACCAACGACCCCAGGAGGTGACGTGAACGGGGCCGACCCGCCAGACAGAGCTTAGCCGTTGGATTTATCTATGCTGCAGGGACGGGCCCGAGCATAGACGCCGTGCCTAGCCTTCTAATGCGAAGGATCCCAAAGAAAGACAATCGGCATGCGGTTCCCATGGTAGGTGACAATCGAGCAGGTGATATCCATAGATAGATTACGCATGAAAAGCAACTAGCTTAGGTAAATGTGAGAATGATACATGCCACTAGGTGGGACCCGAGCGGCCTAGGGTTAATGCAGCCTGTGGGGCGCTCCAAGCAGAGTGAACTGAAGATGCAAGAAGATACATGCCGCAGGGAAGGACCCACGCGGCCTGGGGACGATGCAGCCCAGGGGGTGCTCCCAGCTAAATGAAATTGGAAAGATGTCACCTGGTTTGGTTGCCGAAGGAGTGTTGGGGTAGGTGAAGACACGTAGCGAAGGATTTGCTTCTCACAAGCCACTGGGGCCCTGAGCCTCGGGAGACTCTGGAGGCTCAGGTGGCCTCCAGAGGACCGTCTCCATTTCCGCCAGGACCGCATGATGCCTGGTGAGGGAGTCCTGGATTAGGGGGTCTCTGGACAGCCGGACTATATCCTTTGGCCGGACTGTTGGACTATGAAGATACAAGATTGAAGACTTCGTCTCGTGTCCGGATAGGACTCTACTTGGCATGGAAGGCAAGCTAGGCAAGACGGATATGGATATCTCCTCCTTTGTAACCGACCTTGTGTAACCCTAACCCTCTCCGGTGTCTATATAAACCGGAGGGTTTTAGTCCGTAGGGGACAACAACCACAACATACAATCATACCATAGGCTAGCTTCTAGGGTTTAGCCTCTCTGATCTTGTGGTAGATCTACTCTTGTACTACCCATATCATAAATATTAATCAAGTAGGACATAGGGTTTTACCTCCATCAAGAGGGCCCGAACATGGGTAAAACATTGTGTCCCCTGCCTCCTGTTACCATCTGGCCTACCCGAGATCCGCCGGTTTTGACACCGACATTGGTGCTTTCATTGAGAGTTCCTCTGTGTCGTCACCTTTAGGCCCGATGGCTCCTCCGATCATCAACAACTATGCGGTCCAGGGTGAGACCTTTCTCCCCGGACAGATCTTTGTGTTCGGCGGCTTTGCACTGCGGGCTAATTCGCTTGGCCATCTGGAGCAGATTGAAAGCTACGCCCCTGGCCATCAGGTCAGATTTGGAAGTTTGAACTACACGGCCGACATCCGCGGAGACTTGATCTTCGACGGATTCGAGCCACAGCCGGGCGCGCTGCACTGTCACGATGGGTATGACCTAGCTCTGGCGCCGAACAGTACCCCAGAGGCCGCGCCCGCATCAGCTCTGACCCTTAGCTCGGAGCCAACTGCACCAATCGAGGACGGGTGGCTAGACACTGCCTCAGAGGCTGCAGTCTCAACGGCGATCGAGCCGAACACCAGCCTAATCCTCTGCGAAACCCGTGACTCCAAGGTGCCGGACTCTTTTCCAGACTCCGAACCGTCCGCGCCCCTGCCAATCGAATCCGATTGGGCTCCGATCATGGAATTCACCGCTGCGGATATCTTTCAGCACTCGCCCTTCGGCGACATTCTGAATTTACTAAAGTCTCCCTCTTTATCAGGAGAGCCCTGGCCAGACTATGGCCAACCGGATTGGGATGCGGACGATGAAGAAATTTGACGCCCACCGACCACCCACTTCGTAGCCACTATCGATGATTGAACCGACATGCTCGACTTCGACTCCGAAGACATCGACGGTATGGACGACGATGTAGGAGACGAACATGAACCACCGCCTATAGGGCACTGGAAAGCCACCTCGTCATATGACATATACATGGTGGATACACCCAAAGAAGGCAATGGCGATGAGATAACGGAGGATGGCCCCTCCAAGAAGCAACCCAAGCGCCGACATCAGCGGCGCCGCTCTAAGTCCCGCCAAAGCAAAAGTGGTGATACTGGCACAGGAGATAATAACACTCCGGATAGTGCCGAAGACAACAACAATCCCCTCCAACAAGATTTAGAGCAGGAGGATGGAGGAGCCAACCCTCCTGAGAGAGCGGCAGACGGAGAGGAGGAGGATGACAATTACATGCCCCCCTCTGAAGACGAGGCAAGCCTCGGCGACGATGAATTCGCCCTACCAGAGGATCCCGTCGAACAAAAGCGCTTCAAGCGCCAGCTTATGGCCACGGCAAATAGCCTGAAGAAAAAGCAGTAGCAGCTTCAAGCTGATCAAGATCTGCTAGCTGACAGATGGACTGAAGTCCTCACGGCCGAGGAATATAAACTCGAGCGCCCCTCCAAGAATTACCCAAAGTGCAGGTTACTACCCCGACTGGAGGAAGAAGCATATGATACGGCTGATCGGCCACCTCGTGGCCGCGATAGAGAGGCATTCCAGCCAAAAACTCAGCCTCCACCCCGACGCCATTCAAATAAAAAGGCATGGGGAGATACGCCAGACCTGCGAGATATATTGGAGGACAAAGCAAAGCATCCAAGATCGATCTACGGATCACGAGGGCGCACAACTCTGCGAGACGATAAACGTCACGTCGGATACAGCAAAAGAAAATCCGGCCGGGCCGAACACAGCGGGCAAGACCCATTCGAGCTGCGTCGCGATATAGCCCAATACAGAGGCGCCGCACACCCCTTATGCTTCACAGACGAAGTAATGGATCATCACTTCCCAGAAGGTTTCAAACCTGTAAATATTGAATCATACGACGGCACAACAGATCCCGCAGTATGGATCGAGGATTTCCTCCTCCACATCCACATGGCCCGCGGTGATGACTTACACGCCATCAAATACCTCCCACTAAAGCTCAAAGGACCAGTGAAGCATTGCCTTAACAGCTTGCTAGCAGACTACATTAGCTGTTGGGAAGATCTGGAAGCCGCATTCCTCGACAACTTTCAGGGCACTTATGTGGGACCACCAGACGCCGATGACTTGATCCACATAATTCAGCAGCCAGAAGAGTCGGCCAGGCAATTCTGGACTCGGTTCCTTACAAAGAAAAATCAAATCGTCAACTGTACGGTTGCAGAGGCCTTAGCGGCTTTCAAACACAACATCCGAGACGAGTGGCTAGCCCGGCACCTTGGTCAGGAAAAGCCAAAATCTATGGCAGCTCTCACGACGCTCATGACCCGCTTTTGTGCGGGAGAAAACAGCTGGCTGGCTCGCAGTAATAACATACCAAAGAACCATGGTACCTCTGATACCAAGGATGGCAATAGCAGGTCACGTCGCAACAAACATAATCGCCGCATTAACAACGAAAATACTGAGGATACAGCAGTCAATGCTGGATTCAAAGGCTCTAAACCCGGTCAGCGGAAAAAGCCATTCAAACAAAGTACGTCGGGTCCGTCCAGCATGGACCGTATACTCGATCGCTCATGTCAAATACACGGCACCCCGGACAAGCCAGCCAATCACACCAACAGGGATTATTGGTTGTTCAAGCAGGCCGACAAGTTAATTGTCGAAAACAAGGACAAGGGGCCGCATAGCGATGACGAAGAGGAGCCCCGACAGCCGCACACCGGAGGACAGAAGCGGTTTCCCCCGCAAGTGCGGATGGTGAACATGATATACGCAACCCACATCCCCAAAAGGGAGCCGAAGCGTGCGCTCAGGGACGTATATGCGTTGGAGCCAGTCGCCCCAAAGTTCAACCCTTGGTCCTCCTGTCCAATCACCTTCGATCGCAGGGACCACCCCACTAGTATCCGTCATGGCGGATTCGCCGCACTGGTCCTAGACCCAATCATTGACGGATTTCACCTCACTTGAGTCCTTATGGATGGCGGCAGCAGCCTGAACCTGCTTTATCAGGACACAGTGCGCAAAATGGGTATAGACCCCTCAAGGATCAAACCCAGAAAAACAACCTTTAAAGGCGTCATTCCAGGTGTAGAGGCCCATTGCATAGGCTCAATTACACTGGAAGTGGTCTTCAGATCCCCGGATAACTTCCGAAGTGAAGAGTTAATCTTTGATATAGTCCCGTTCCGCATTGGTTATCACGCGCTGCTCGGGCGAACCGCATTTGCTAGATTCAATGCTGTACCGCATTATGCATACCACAAGCTCAAGATGCCAGGACCTCGCAGAGTTATTACAGTCAATGGAAACACAGAGCGCTCTCTCCGAACAGAGGAGCACACCGCGGCCCTCGCAGTAGAAGCGCAAAGCAGCCTCTCAAGGCAATCAACCAGTTCGGCGCTTCAAAGCCCGGACACCTTCAAGCGCGCTCGGAGTAATCGGCAAATAGACTGCCTGGCGCGATGTGAGCTCGCGTAGCAATACGGCGTCCACCCCAATCCCAGCCCAACGGTGAAACTCGTGCCACGCGTACATAATTACGCATTAAAAATACCATGGGCACAGGTGGGGAGGGGGGCACAACTGCGGCACGCCCCAAGATGCGGCTTAAACCGCACTAGGGGCTCCCGTTTGGTTATTCTTCTTTTTTTAGGACATTAATCTCTGGAAACACTGTCCGGCAGCACTATTGCCGAACACATGATGCAGCAACTAAGGAGGCAGACAGCTACGTCATACCACGGAATTCGCAGGTGGATTACAGTAACGAGCGAAATATTCGATTTAATATCATCCTTAGCTTGCCCTTGGAAGGGACATAGTCCTACTCTTTGCTTATCACACTATCTGTATCACTCTGCTTTAACGCAATTTTTTGAATAAACAATGCATGACATTACGACTATTATTGCATTCTTGTTATATATATGTGTGTGTGTGTGTGTGTCTGTGTGTGTTCATTAATGACGCCCTGCAATCGTACACTTTGGTACTGCCAATACACTAGGGGCTTACATACCCCACAATACGGTGTGAAAAGCCCGAACACTTCCACAAGTGCGGCACCCCGAACTTATAGCATTATATGCATCAGCTCCGAATCATGTCTTTGGTCAAATGTTGGGTTTGCCCGGCTCCTATGTTTTGGTACCTTACGTTCCGCTCTACCGGCTAAAGTAGCGCTAGGAGAACTAATGCGATTGTGCCCCGGTTCTGTTGGGTTCAGCACCTCAGTAGAGAAAGCAAAAATTGACTGTCATGATAAGGCGAGAGACTGGTCGTTGTTCAGCGAGGTTTTCGAGCCCCTAAAGACTTATGCCGCTTAGAGCGAGGGGCCGGCCCTGTCCGGCTTAAAGGCATGTATCGCGCCCCAAATTCGGCCTTCTGAATACCAGGGGCTTCGCCAAAATTTAAAATTATAGAATTCTATGGCTAAGTGAGAGTGATAAAGCATTATTAGTCTGATTGCCTTGTTCGCTGTGCTGAGCACCTCCCTCGAAGGACCCAAACATGGGAACAAGAGTGCTCACGTTTATCCCGAACACCCCAGCACTTGTGGCATGGGGGTAGAAGCCGAGGACTAGCCATCTCTCAGATTGGATAAACAGCCAAACAGAAGGTAATATTTTAAATTCAAACAAGCATTCCATAGTGCATATGAAACAAGTTTCCATAAATACAGGATAAAACGAGCAAGTCTCACTCAAATATTACATCTTTTGAACACTCGTCTGCTATGAGACGGGCACCCGGCAGAACACCCTCATAGTACATCTCGGGGTGGTGGTGCTCCTTGCCCTCCGGCGGCCCCCTCCTTGATCAGCTTCAAGGCGTCTAGCTTGACCCGCTGCAATTTCACATGGGTGAAAGCCCGGCGTGCACCTTCAATGCAGACAGATCGCTTGACGACCTCCAGCCGCGGGCAGGAATCCACAAGACGCCTCACCAGGCCGAAGAAGCTGTTCGGAAGGGCGTCGCCAGGCCACAGCCGGACTATAAAGCCCTTCATGGCCCGATCAGCTGCCTTATGTAGCTCGACCATCTGCTTCAGTTGGCCGCTCATTGGCACCGGGTGTTCGGCCTCAGCATACTGAGACCAGAACAGCTTCTCCGTCGAGCTTCCATCCTCGGCCTGGTAAAATTGTGCGGCATCAGACACGCTGCGGGGCAAATCTGCGAATGCTCCCGGAGAGCTCCGGATTCGGGTAAGTAATCGGTAATTTACTTTTACATGCTTGCTTTGCATATAGAAAGCCTTACCCGCCGCTATCTTCTTCATTGCGTCGATCTCCTGGAGGGCCCTTTGGGTTTCGGCCTTGGCACTTTTTGCGCTCTCGAGGGCCGCGACAAGCTCAGACTCTCGCGTCTTTGAGTCAAGCTCCAACGCCTCGTGCTTCGCCACGAGAGCCTGGAGCTCTTGCTGCACCTCACCCACCCGAGCCTCGTGCTTCTCTCGCTCGGTGCGCTCCTTGGCCGCGTTATCGTCGGCCTTGGTTAGCGCTTGCTTCAGGGTCGCCACCTCGGTCGTGGCCCCTGGCGAACATACGATGATCCTGTCATTTTGCAATCGCGTCTTCTTTTATATATATACGTATCTATAGACAGGGTATTACTTACCCTTGTTCTCCTCGAGCTGCCTCTTGACAAGGACGAGCTCTTTCCTGGACCCCTCGAGGTCCTCCTTCAGTACGGCGACCTCCGCAGTCAGTGCGGCGGACGCCAGCAGCGAAGCTTGCATATGCATATTGACATACTTATATTAGACTCCTACGATATTATTTGATCCTCTGTTCGGCTTTTCTTTGTGAACACCGAACAAAGCATCAGGGGCTACTGTCTATGCGGTAATATTTCTACTACATTTTAAAACACTTACCTCAAAGCATGTTAGAAGGCTGGCACAGGCTTCAGTCAACCCGCTCTTGGCGGACTGAACCTTCTGGACCACCGCACTCATAATAGTACGATGCTCCTCGTCGATGGAAGCGCTGCGAAGCGCTTCCAGCAGATGGTCCCGTGCCTCTGGATGGACAGAGGTCACCAGCACAGGCATCTTGCCCCTCTTAGAAGGAGGCCGCCTGCCCGAGCCCAGAACCACTGGAGGTTCCGACACGGTGTTCGGCTGAGGGCTGAACTCGGAGCTCTCAGGGGCCCCGTCCCCTCGGCTCCCGAAGTCTGGATGGTCGCCTTGAGGCGCCTCCGGGACTGTCTCCCCTCGATCCGGTGCCTCTTGAGATAGCACCTCGGCGTCGTCGGCAGGATGATGGGAGGTGGCGGTCGGGACTGGATCGCTATCCATGTCTGACGAGCCCAGGGAGTCGTCCGATGATACATCAATACTGGCTCGTGGCGGCCTGCATAATTATGTTCGGCGTTAGGGAAAGCAGTGCGACAAAGGAATGCTATGACTTACTCTGGTATCCGAATACTTACGATCTCCCCAGGGGCTTGGCCCTGGGCAACCACTCGTCCTCGCCTTCGTCGGTGCCGGTGGAACTGTCCGGAAGGAGAGTCCTTCCCTTCTTGGACCCTTCGGCCCCCAGTTGGGGTGGCCTTCCTTTTCTTATCTCCCCCAGCCGGAGGGGGAGCATCTTCTTCTTCTTCCTCCTCGTCTTCGGGGGAGGAGTGCGCCGCAGAGTCATCGAACGATGAGTCCGACAACGCCTGGCGTCGGGAACTCTTTCGGGTTCCCTTGGCCTTCTTGGTCTTCTCCGGCACCGTATAAGGTGCCGGAGTCAGCATCTTCGCCAGAAGAGCGTCTGCTGGGCCTTCGGGCAAAGGAGCCGGACAATCGATCTGTCCGGTCCTCTCCTGCCGGTCCTGTCAAAGGTACGGGAGTTTAGATCCCGCATGGAGTCAATCTATAAAATTAAGTATCCAGTGAAAGGTAAAGCAGCTTACCACACTGGCTTGGCGCTTCGCGCTAAATCCCCGATCCTCAGTAATGGGAGGGGGGACCTCGGCGCTTTTGAACAGCACCCTCCAGGCATCTTCGTGAGTTGTGTTGAAGAGCCTGTTCAGAGTTCGGTGCTGTGCCGGGTCGAACTCCCACAATTTGAACTCCCGTTGTTGGCACGGTAGGATCCGGCGGTGGAGCATCACCTGGACCACGTTGACGAGTTTGAGCTTCTTGTTCACCATGTTTTGAATACATGTTTGGAGTCCGGTCAGCTCTCCCGAACTACCCCAGGACAGGCCCTTCTCTTTCCAGGAGGTGAGCCGCATGGGGATGCCATATCGGAACTCAGGGGCCGCTGCCCATGCAGGGTCGCGCGGCTCGGTGATGTAGAACCACTCCGATTGCCACCCCTTTATGGTTTCCATAAAGGAGCCCTCGAGCCATGTTATGTTTGGCATCTTGCCCACCATGGCGCCTCCACACTCCGCCTAGCGGCTGCCCACACCTTCGGCTTGACATTGAAGGTATTCAACCTTAAGCCGAAGTGGGGCTTGATGCGGAGGAAGGCCTCGCACACAACGATAAATGCCGAGATGTTGAGGATGAAGTTCGGGGCCAGATCGTGGAAATCCAGGCCGTAATAGAACTTGAGCCCCCGGACGAATGGGTGGAGAGGGAATCCCAGTTCGCGGAGGAAATGGGTGAGGAACACTACCCTCTCATGGGGCCTGGGGGTGGGGATGAGCTGCCCCTCATCTGGAAGCCGGTGCGCGATGTCGTCGGGCAGGTATCCGGCTCTCCTCAGCTTCTTGATGTCTCCATCCGTGACGGAGGAGACTATCCACCTGCCTCCCGCTCCGGACATGGTTGGAGAAGGTTGAGGTGGGAAGTGCGGACTTGGGTGCTAGAGCTCGAGTGTGCGAAAACGGATGAGCAAAGGAGGAAGAAGGCGTGGATAGAAAGGTGAATCCTTATCCCTTTATATGGGCGGACGAAACTAAGCGTCCCCACTTGTTTGGTAAAACTAACTTATCCCCCCAAGCGCCGTAATCGATGGCACGGTTGGGTTACCCACGCCCGTATTGATGAGAATACCGTAATAAGGGGACACGATCTCTGCTTTGACAAGACGTGTCGAAAAACTGCCTCGCGTTATGTGCGTGGCTAGTTAAAGGAAACGGTTCAAATAATCACCGGGCCATGACATAACGTCATGCTGCCAAAACAAGTCAGCAAATTAGATTTGCGAAGATATTATTCTCTCTACGGTGGTATGTGGAACTTATTTTGCAGGGTCGGACACTATCCTTGTATTCAAATTCTTCCGTGGTGTATTCGGAGGAGGAACCCTCCTTGCAATGCCGAAGACAATACTGCGCGTCGGACTCATCGTCATTGAAGCCTGGTTCAGGGGCTACTAAGGGAGTCCTGGATTAGGGGGTCTCCGGACAGCCAGACTATATCCTTTGGCCGGACTGTTGGACTATGAAGATACAAAATTGAAGACTTCGTCTCGTGTCCGGATAGGACTCTACTTGGCGTGGAAGGCAAGCTAGGCAAGACGGATATGTATATCTCCTCCTTTATAACCGACCTTGTGTAACCCTAACCCTCTCTGGTGTCTATACAAAACGAAGGGTTTTAGTTCGTAGGGGACAACAACCACAACATACAATCATACCATAGACTAGCTTCTAGGGTTTAGCCTCTCTGATCTCGTGGTAGATCTACTCTTGTACTACCAATACCATCAATATTAATCAAGTAGGACATAGGGTTTTACCACCATCAAGAGGACCCAAACCTGGGTAAAACATTGTGTCCCCTGCCTCCTGTTACCATCCGTCCTAGACGCATAGTTCGGGACCCCCTACCCGAGATCCGCCAGTTTTGACACCGACACCTGGCCTCCTGACCTGCCCGGATGCTCCGCAGATTGCGCTAGAAGGTGACAGCCACGCTCGATGGGCCAAACGGCATGCGAACGTAGCTGTGAGGCGGGCCCTCACACCGGCCAGCACACGAAGGCCAGAAGCGCTCCTGAGATGCGGCCTGTTGAGCCCTGAGATGTCGATGCAGATGCGCAGCTCACCACCCACGCCTGGGTGGGGAGCAGTGCCAGATGGGCGGCGGTCGCCGCGTATTGCTCTTGCTTCCTGAAGCTCCTGAGATGCCTCGGTGATGAACTCCTGACCGTCGGGCACTCTTCGCCCGGTGTCCTCCTGAGGGAAACGTGCTGCGAAGCATGCCTCCACGTTGTGCCCGAGCGCCTCCCTCATGATGTTCGCCAGGTCTGAGGCCCTCCAGAAGAGAGCCCCCAAGCACTGCCCGAGGAGGGCCCCGGGCGTGCCTCCCTATGCGAGGGAAGGAGGCGCCCCAGGCGCTGGCGCGGATCCTGAAGTGGTGCAAGCTGGAGGTGCTGCTCCCCTGAGGCCCAGCGCGGAGTTGTTGGGGATCGTAGCAGAAATTAAAAAAAATTCTACGCATCACCGAGATCAATCTATGGAGTATTCTAGCAACGAGGGGAATAGGAGTGCATCTACATACCCTTGTAGATCGCGAGCGGAAGCGTTCAAGTGAACGGGGACGATGGAGTCGTACTCGCCGTGATCCAAATCACCGATGACCAAGTGCCGAACGGACAGCACCTCCGCGTTCAGCACACGTACGGTTGGGAAGACGTCTCCTCCTTCTTGATACAGCAAGGGGGAAGGAGAGGTTGATGAAGATCCAGCAGCACGACGGCGTGGTGGTGGATGCAGCAGGATCCCGGCAGGGCTTCGCCAAGCACAAGCGGGGAGGAGAGGTGTTACGGAGGGAGAGGGAGGCGCCAAGAGCAAGGTGCGGCTGCCCTCCCTCCCTTCCACTATATATAGGGGCTAGGGGGGCGCATGCCCCCTTGGAGATCCCATCTAAAAGGGGGCGGCGGCGGCCCCTGGGGGCAACGGCCCCCTTAGGGTTTCCAACCAGGGGGGCGCATGCCCCCTCGGGGGGTAACGGCCTCCTAGGGTTTCCAACCCTAGGCGCCTTGGGCCCTTGGGTTGGGCGCACCAGCCCATCAGGGGCTGGTTCCCACGCCACTTCAGCCCATGGGACCCTCCGGGATAGGTGGCCCCATCCGGTGGACCCCCGAGACCCTTCCGGTGGTCCCGGTACAATACCGGTAACCCTTGAAACCTTCCCGCTGGCCGAGACTGGACTTCCTATATATATACCTTTCGTGATGCCGGCCTTCTTTTCCGCTAAGTATTTGGGGCAGTTCCGCTTCCAGTGACCACTTCCCTTGCAATAAAAACACTCAGTCTCGGGCTTGGGTCCATTCTTTGGCTTCTTCCCGGAAGCTTGCTTACCGGGCGCGGCAACTCCCTTGCTGTCCTTCTTTAAGTTCTTCTTACCCCTGCCTTTCTTGAACTTAGTGGTTTTATTCACCATCAACATTTGATGTTCCTTTTTGACTTCTACCTCTGCTGATTTCAGCATTGCAAATACTTCAGGAATGGTCCTTTCCATCCCCTGCATATTGAAGTTCATCACAAATCTCTTGTAGCTCGGCGGAAGCGACTGAAGGATTCTGTCAATGACTGCATCATCCGGGAGATTAACTCCCAGCTGAGTCAAGCGGTTATGCAACCCAGACATTTTGAGTATGTGCTCGCTGACAGAACTATTTTCCTCCATCTTACAGCTGAAGAACTTGTCGGAGACTTCATATCTCTCGACTCGTGCATGAGCTTGCAAAACCATTTTCAGCTCTTCAAACATTTCATATGCTCCGTGTCTCTCAAAACGCTTTTGGAGACCCGGTTCTAAGCTGTAAAGCATGCCGCACTGAACGAGGGAGTAATCATCAGCACGTGTCTGCCAAGCGTTCATAACGTCTTTGTTCTGTGGGACGGGTGCGTCACCTAGCGGTGCTTCTAGGACATAATCTTTCTTGGCAGCTATGAGGATGATCCTCAGGTTCTGGACCCAGTCCGTATAGTTGCTGCCATCGTCTTTCAGCTTGGTTTTCTCTAGGAACGCGTTGAAGTTGAGGACAACATGGGCCATTTGATCTACAAGACATATTGTAAAGATTTTAGACTAAGTTCATGATAATTAAGTTCATCTAATCAAATTATTAAATGCACTCCCACTCAGATAGACATCCCTCCAGTCATCTAAGTATAACATGATCCGAGTTAACTAGGCCGTGTCCGATCATCACGTGAGACGGACTAGTCAACATCGGTGAACATCTTCATGTTGATCGTATCTTCTATACGACTCATGCTCGACCTTTCGGTCTTCTGTGTTCCGAGGCCATGTCTGTACATGCTAGGCTCGTCAAGTCAACCTAAGTGTATTGCGTGTGTAAATCTGTCTTACACCCGTTGTATTCGAACATTAGAATCTATCACACTCGATCATCACGTGGTGCTTCGAAACAATGAACCTTCGCAATGGTGCACAGTTAGGGGGAACACTTTCTTGAAATTATTACGAGGGATCATCTTATTTAAGCTACCGTCGTTCTAAGCAAATAAGATGTAAAACATGATAAACATCACATGCAATCAAATAGTGATATGATATGGCCAATATCATTTGCTCCTTTGATCTCCATCTTCGGGGCTCCATGATCATCGTTGTCACCGGCATGACACCATGATCTCCATCATCGTGTGTTCTTCAAGTTGTCTCGTCATCTATTACTTCTACTACTATGGCTAACGCTTTAGCAATAAAGTAAAGTATTTACATGACGTTTATGTTGACACACAGGTCATAAATAAATAAAGACAACTCCTATGGCTCCTGCCGGTTGTCATACTCACCGACATGCAAGTCGTGATTCCTATTACAAGAACATGATCAATCTCATACATCACATATATCATTCATCATTCATCACAACCTTTGGCCATATCACATCACAAAACACTTGCTGCAAAAACAAGTTAGACGTCCTCTAATTGTTGTTGCAAGTTTTTATGTGGCTGCTATAGGTTTCTATCAAGAACGTTTCTTACCTACGCCAAAACCACAACGTGAATTGCCAATTTCTATTTACCCTTCATAAGGACCCTGTTCATCGAATCTGATCCGACTAAAGTGGGAGAGACAGACACCCGCCAGCCACCTTATGCAACTAGTGCATGTCAGTCGGTGGAACCGGTCTCACGTAAGCATACGTGTAAGGTTGGTCCAGGCCGCTTCATCCCATGATGCCGCCGTATCAAGATAAGACTAGTAACGACAAGCAAATTGACAATATTGATGCCCACAACTACTTTGTGTTCTGCTCGTGCATAGTAACTACGCATAGACCTAGCTCATGATGCCACTGTTGGGGATCGTAGCAGAAATTAAAAAAATTTCTACGCATCACCAAGGTCAATCTATGGAGTATACTAGCAATGAGGGGAATAAGAGTGCATCTACATACCCTTGTAGATCACGAGCGGAAGCGTTCAAGTGAACGGGGATGACGGAGTCGTTCTTGCCGTGATCCAAATCACCGATGACCAAGTGCTGAACGGACAGCACCTCCGCGTTCAACACACGTACGGTTGGGAAGACGTCTCCTCCTTCTTGATCCAGCAAGGGGGAAGGAGAGGTTGATGAAGATCCAGCAGCACGACGGCGTGGTGGTGGATGCAGCAGGATTCCGGCAGGGCTTCGCCAAGCACAAGCGCGGAGGAGAGATGTTACGGAGGGAGAGGGAGGCGCCAAGAGCAAGGTGCGGCTGCCCTCCCTCCCATCCACTATATATAGGGGCTAGGGGGCACATGCCCCCTTGGAGATCCCATCTAAAGTGGGGGTGGCGGCCCCCTTAGGGTTTCCAACCAGGGGGGCACATGCCCCCTCGAGGGGCAACGGCCCCCTAGGGTTTCCAACCACGGGGGCGCATGCCCCTCGGGGGGCAACGGCCTCCTAGGGTTTCCAACCCTAGGCGCCTTGGCCCTTGGGTGGGGCGCACCAGCCCATCAGGGGCTGGTTCCCATGCCACTTCAGACCATGGGGCCCTCCGGGATAGGTGGCCCCATCCGATGGACCCCCGGGACCCTTCCGGTGGTCCCGGTACAATACCAGTAACCCTCGAATCCTTCCCGCTGGCCGAAACTAGACTTCCTATATATAAATCTTTGCCTCCGGACCGTTCCGGAACTCCTCGTGATGTCCGAGATCTCATCCGGGACTCCGAACAACTTTCGGGTTACTGCATACTAATATCTCTACAACCCTAGCGTCACCGAACCTTAAGTGTGTAGACCCTACATGTTCGGGAGACACGCAGACATGACCGAGACGCCTCTCCGGTCAATAACCAACAGCAGGATCTGGATACCCATGTTGGCTCCCACATGCTCCTCGATGATCTCATCGGATGAACCACGATGTCGAGGACTTAATCAATCCCGTATTCAATTCCCTTTGTCAATCGGTACGTTACTTGCCCGAGACTCGATCGTCGGTATCCCAATACCTTGTTCAATCTCGTTACCGGCAAGTCACTTTACTCGTACCATAATGCATGATCCCGCGATCAACCACTTGATCACATTGAGCTCATTATGACGATGCATTACCGAGTGGGCCCAGAGATACCTCTCCCTCATACGGAGTGACAAATCCCAGTCTCGATTCGTGCCAACTCAACAGACACTTTCGGAGATACCTGTAATGTACCTTTATAGTCACCCAGTTACGTTGTGACGTTTGGCACACCCAAGGTACTCCTATGATATCCGGGAGTTGCACAATCTCATGGTCTAAGGAAATGATACTTGACATTCAGAAAAGCTACAGCAAACGAACTACACGATCTTTGAGCTAAGCTTAGGATTGGGTCTTGTCCATCACATCATTCTCCTAATGATGTGATCCCGTTATCAATGACATCTAATGTCCATAGTCAAGAAACCATGACTATCCTTTGATCTACAAGCTAGTCAACTAGAGGCTCACTAGGGACGTGTTGTGATCTATGTATTCACACATGTATTACGATTTCCGGATAATACAATTATAGCATGAATAATAGACAATTAACATGAACAAGGAAATATAATAATCATTTTATTGTTGCCTCTAGGGTATATTTCCAACAGGAGTAGCCGCTTCTTCTTCTTCTTGGGTTGGCCTCAGGAGGGTACTGCGCACCCGCGCTGCTAGGGTCTTCGATTGATGCAGCTTGGAAGGCGCGGTTGAGGGAGCGCACCGCGTCTCTTTCCTTGCAAGGGACCGTGATGATTGCGCCGCTTCCTGGCATCTTGAGGATGTTGTATCCATGGTGGGTGACTGCCATGAACTTGGCGAGTGCTGGGTATCCAAGGATGGCATTGTATGGCAGGCGGATGTGGTTGACATCGAAGTCGATAAGCTCGGTGTGGTAGTTGTCGCGCTGACCGAAGGTGACAGGGAGGCGAACTTGCCCTATTGGGTGGTGGAGCCGTCTGTCACTCCTGAGAAAGGCTTGGTGGGCTGGAGCTGATCGTATGGCACTTGAAGGATGTCGAACGTTTCGACGGACAGGACACTGAATCCTGCGCCACCGTCGATGAGGGTCTTGGTGACTTGGACATTACTGATGACGGGTGAGCAGAGCATCGGGAGGACGCCGGTGGTTGCCGCGCATTTGAGCTGGTCCGTCGAGCTAAAGGTGATGGCGTACTTGGACCACCTGAGCGGGCGCGTAGCCTCGAGCTTGGGGAGGGCTGCGCTCACCTCTCAGGGGGACAGTTTGAAGATGCACTAGGAGGCTGGGGCCTGAGCGCCACCCAAGATGCAAGCGATGGCGCGCAGCTCCTGGAAGCCCCCAGCCCCTTCGTCATGTTGATGGTCGTCGTTCCTTCTTGGCGGTGGCAGCGGAGGAAGACCAGGGTGGCCCTGAGGGTGATCCTCACGAGCAGCGCTGGTTTTCTATTAGAACGGGAGAGGAGCGACGCTGGTTTTGGATTAGAACGGGAGAGGAGCAGCACTGGTTTTGGATTGGAACAAGAGAGGAGGGTGGTGGTTTTGAAATGGAAGAGGAGAGGAGCGGCGCTGGATTTAGATTGGAACAGGAGAGGAGCGGCGGTGGTTTAATAGGAGAGGATCGGCGCTGGTCTTGGAAGTATTTTTTTGTTTTGCGTATTTTGGGTCAAAGTTTGACCACGTACTGTATTTGACAAACAAAATGTGAGTGCATGTCACCAAAAATTGTATCATTTGGTTCGTATATGAATGTACTTTCAAATTATATTATTATTGCAACGTATAACATATAATTTATTTGTGAAAATCATGGTCAATTATGTTTCAGAATAAAAGGGAGAGTAGTTAATGTGGGGTCGCTTTCTTAATTGAAGGGTAAAATGATTTTGATCTTGATCCAGTCACAACTCGCCGGCCCTCTCGTCCAATCCTAAATCACTTCTGCATGCTCCTCTCCCTCTTCTCCATTGCAAAACCACCTCCTCTCCTCTCCATCGTCTCCATTCCAAAACCACCGTCTCGCCTCTACCTCTTTGCCGTTGCAAAACCACCTCCTCTCCTCCCCATCATCTCCATTCAAAAACCACCATCTCACCTCTCCCTTTTCTCCATTGCAAAACCACCCCATCTCCTCTCCATCATCTCCGTTCTAAAACCACCGTCTCGCCTCTCCCTCTTCTCTATTGCAAGACCACCGTCTCTCCCTCACCGGACCACTCAAAAGGACATCTATAGAGAGGATGCAGCAGCGAATCAGGCAGATCGTCAGCGGCAACCAGGCAAAGTTAGCCAGGTCGAAGGAGATCCTTACTTGGTTTGACAATTAGTGGTAGATTTCGAGGACGGTGAGGGCAATGTGGCAATGTATGCGAAAGAGCGAGACAGTGGTGATGAGGGCGGCAGTGTACTCCTGGGTGGCAGTCATGTCGCAGTCCTTCGAGTTCATCGAGTATCTCCTCTAGGCGATGGAGCAGACAGATTTGCCCGTGGCAAAAGTTAGGCGGAGGTGGTGGGCGTACAGGTCGAAAGTCGAGCACCCAGAGGATAACGAATCGATCGAGTACGATGTGCCGTTCGTGAGGGTGTAGAGCCAGCCGCAGCCACATGAGTATTCGTTCTCCCACCGCAAGAGGAGCCGGATGGCGCGACGTCGCTTCGCTGCCGTTATCCACGGTTCCCTCGACGCTCACCTCATTTCAACGGTGGCGGTAGGGTTTAAGGTAAGCTTCGCACTAACCTAATCTTCCATATGCTCATGCTTACAATCAGTGTGACAGCTAATGAAAATTATGCTTACAATCAGTCTCTGAGTACTACGCCAATCACCCTAAAATAGCTCTGGACCTTTGGGTCAAAGTTGTGACACCGTGTACAAATAAAGAAAAATAGATTGGTGCTTCTTTCAGAAAAGAGTACTCCCTAGAAAACTGCTAATATAAGCTACTAGTATTTGGTTAGAGGATTTGCTGCCGAGAAAGATCCGTCAACAGAGAGCGCCACACATCCCACTGGTGGTGGTGGATGCCAATGTGTACATGGAGCATGGTTGGTGTCGGTAATTTTTACTTGGCACACCTCGCACTCTGCATATATGCCGGTTCCATCCCTACAGTTGTGTAGTTCCACCAAAATGCAGCTCAATAACCCTGTTTGCATAGATAATGAAAAGGCGTGATTACATTATAGTGGCACTAGTTGATGAAACATACACTAATAAATAGAAGAGAATATTGCGATGGTATCATAGTATGTCATGCTGCGAGGGCGAGATGGGCCCTGCGATGCCTCATATGGTACGCATCATACTGGAAATCGACCCAAGTTTACATGATACACCTTCTGCCAGTATGAACATCAGTGTACAGCGGTAGTACAAGGAGGGGCCTTGAGACAGTTGCAGAAACGCTTAAACATTCACAATGGGACTAGTTGATGAAACATATACTAACAAAGAGAAGCACTTTCTTTATCTACATTGGAAATGAAATGATAGAGAGGACACTCGCTCTAGTTTAATTGTATTATTACTTCATTTTATCAGTGGCACTAGGGTCGAGAAGGTGGAAAACGAGGTGTACTGTGCGTCGCAAGGATGGAGGTCGGGGGTGCTTAGACTGGGATGCTGAAGCTGGCTCTTTCAGTCCCTATCTACCCCCCCTGATGTTTCTGTGGTAGCATTTGGGTTGTAATTCAAACTTGGTCGAGCTGGTGCTATGTACCCCTACCTACCTAGCTTATGTGGCGAACTTGTCTCCTGCTAGTACTCAGTCCATTCAAGTAGTAGTTGCATAACTGCCCGTTTACACTGAGATGTTGTCGGATAATGGTTCTCTATGGTTGGGTTTCTTTATTGAAATCGAAGGAAACCTAAGTACTAGCACTAGTACTAAAACCTGCATAGTGGGAACACGTTTAGGTTTGGTACGTACTAGTAGGTGTGAGCAGGCTTGCACGTAATTGTAGCACTAGTACTTTGGAATGTGATGGGAACGAGGTAAAGATTAATTGATGGTTTTGGTTTCGAGGCCTGAAACGGCTCCTGATGAGTTTAGTGGAACATAAATTTCAAGTACTCCCTCCATCTCAGTTTACAAGGCCTGCACGTGTATCTAGGTCGTCAATGTAACTGATATAAATAAATTTTTTAACATAAAAAATATATCATTAAAAAATAGAATATTTGAAGTTTGTAATGGTATATTTTTTGTAATGTATGCCTCTTATTAAGTTGGTCAAATTAACGACCTAGGTACACGTGCAAGACTTGTAAACTGAGATAGAGGGAGTACTACACTGCTCAAATGCGGTCGCACAAGTCAGTGATGTAACTAGCCGATATGTGTCCCTTGGTGAGACGCGGGTCCGACCGACCGTCTGTTGGTGTGACCGACCGTAAAGTATTACGCGATGAAGACTTCTGGTTGTGGCTTCGGTTGATTGTCACGACCAAGCATTCTAAAACTAGTGATAAATCAATTACCATGTTTTTCCAAACGACCAAGTATTTTCACAGGAATACAATAAGTACATATAGATGGAGTGATTGTTAAGGTTGCAAACCGACATGACATTGCAAGTTCACTGCAGCAGCAACCGACTAGGTCACTGCATCGCTGGCGGGGAAGGAGGGAAGCTCACCTCACCTATGATGCATGCCCAGTGGCGCCACCGCAACTGGTCCCGAGGTTTGGCTTCTCCTACCGCCCATTTGAACAGTTGCACCGGCTGCTCATGCCATTGCGCAGGCATGCACGTTCTTTCCTCCGCATTTGACTCCGTGAATATGATCTCTGCCATATTAGCCCTAGCTTGAAAATAACGCGACGCTGCCAGATGATGACATCCCTCAGCATCTTTCCCCTGAGATCGACTTGCGCCTCTGCCTTGTGTTGCACCAGGCGTAGCTCCTTGGAACTTCTCTCCAATCGATGCGACGCTTCCTCGGTTCGATTTGGCCTTACTGCCAACCACCTGAAACGCAGCCCTGGCATGTCCTCCGGCGCCACCGATCTGTGATTCCAGAGCAATGGATCCCCACTAAAACACATGTGGGTTTTGCTTAAAGGCGACAGTGTTGTGGGCCGCAGTGAAAGGGAATCCCACGGGATCCTGGGATCTTAGCGATTGTCCATGGTGGAGATCCTCCAAGGCGGGATCCAGTGGGCAAGGCGGGGAGGTGAGCCTAGGCGCTGGGAGAGCCCTACGAGGCTAAGATAAAGATAGTACTACTCCACTCCGTCCATATTTAAATACAAAGGCAACCAACAGTAGCCCTGGCAAAAATTGATCATGCTGCCTGCGTCCTGGTTTATTGGCCACCTTTTTTGTGCCACTTTTTATGACATGCATAAATATTATTTTAATTAAAATATGGTAAAAAATTGGCACAAAATATGAAGGAGACCAATGGAAGTAGCAACCATGATTTAACTACTCGCATGCACGCAGTGGAGTAGTAATGTCTTTCTTCCTCCCTCACGTCCACTCAATTTGCATGCGCTGTATTAATTGACCATAAATGAAGTGAAGGACTTTACACGCGTCAAATTATCACATGAGGTGGATCTTTGTACAAAAATGCGTCCCCCCGTGTACCCGCGTGTGCATGCGCGGTAATGAGTGCGTGCGTGGCGTGCGTGCACATCTTTGCTTCGTGCATGTACCGCCAGTGTGCCTTAGAAAGGACGAGTACATTCTTCTGGAACCAGCAACACGTCATTGTGTTCAATCCACACAAGGAGGTCGCGACAACACCTCCACATGTGCCACGTGGCTTCATGAACTGTAAGAGAGACACTGTGTAACGTGCCATTGGAATTCTAATTTACGGGTTTTGCACACACTCGAAGTACTAGTAAGGTACACGTGCATTGCACGCATCAGATTTGGCAACCAAATTATGAATAAAACCATACTATAGCATGTAAGCTTTGAGTCATATATGCCTGATGTGGACGTTCGTTTAATTCTTATAGTTCATCTCATTCAAAATCAATTAGTTTTTATAAAAAAGCAAGGGCCTCTTTGATTCATAGGATTTCCAAAACGCGGGAATAGGAAAAACATGGGATTAGAGTGGAATGTCATCTTGAATCCTATAGGATTGTACGAGTGTTTGATTGTACATAGAAAAAATGCAGGATTCTTCAAAGAGGTTTGAGTGGATGGGACGTTTCCTATGAAATCTAGTGCAAATGAATCCTATGGAAAAATTCCTATGGTTTACAATCCTACAAATCAAACAACCAAGATAGGAAAAATTCCTAAGGATTAGAATCCTCCAAAATTCCTTTGAGAATACTTTGAATCGAAGAAGCCCTTAATCTATTTTATGATTCATGAAATTGTGTGTTGTAAAGCATAAAGTAAAAAACAAATAATGGCAATTCAACTAGAAAAAAAGTTTAGGCAGTTATGATACGGAAGATTCTAGAACAAAGGAGAAGCACTTGTGTTTTGAGGTTTGTGCATTATGCTTAAGTTCAAACAAGGAGTCTACTAGATTGTACATGTGGCAAAATCCGGTGGGGGGCTAGAAGATGGTGTGAGGGGCCAACTGGAGGGAGACTATGAAGGAGTGCACAAGTGTGAGGTCGATATTTAAAGAGAGGGGGCAAGAACGTGCGCTGTTGCGCGTAGTGGAGGAGCCATGAAAAATAATGCACATGAGAGATAAAGAATGCCCGATATGATGGAGAGGGGAAGGTGTGTGTGTGCATGCATGGGAGACCGACCTGAAGAAAAAGATTGCATGTGTGCGATGGATAATGCCGACTGGTAGTGTGTGTGCATGCATTCACAAGAGAAAGTTATTGGTACAATTATAAAGAGAAGACGAATGTGTGGCTGTAAAAGACTAGGTTGTCGGATTTCGGGTTCCGGCAGACCGTTGAGGTTCGAACACTGGGGTGCGCGCGGAGATTTCGCTTCCTACCTTCCTGCACCCCTCCGCCTCGCTAAGATCTAAGCTATGGAAAGAACAACACAAGAGACACGGGGTTTATACTGGTTCGGGCCACCGTTGTGGTGTAATACCCTACTCCAGTGTGTGGCGTGGTGGATTGCCTCTTGGGCTGATGATAATGAATGATACAAGGAAGAACAGCCTCGCGAGGGTCTGTTCTTGGCTGGGCGATGAACTGCTGGGAGGAGTTCAGCCACCCTTCTCTCTCTCTCTCTGATCGAACCCCCTTCTCCTCTATGGGTGGCTGGTCCTATTTATAGAGGCCCTGGTCCTCTTCCCAAATATCGAGCGGGAAGGGAGCCAACAATGGTGGGCTAATTTGAAGGGGGACAACTAGTACTAGCTACCCTGACAAAAGTAGTCTTCGCCTGCACAAAGCTCTGGTGGTGACGCCGTCTTGGGCCCCACGATGACCTCCGTCTTGCAGTCCTCCTGGTCCTGGTCTTGTTGCACCGAAATGGCAACCTTTGCCTGATGCCTCGGTACTCCGCGGTTGCTCTTTCCCCCTTTGCACCAAAGAGGAAAGAAGGACACCGCGCGGGATGGTACCTGCCTGGCGCCCTTGGTCGTCATGGCTTGTGTCACGGGCACCTTGTGAGGTACCCCGCCTTGATCTCTCCGCCTCTTCACGAGCCAGCCTGGTGAGGCCGTGCCTGAGGAAGCTCCGCGTCGTTCGCCCCGTGAGGCTTGGCCCCTCGTAAGGGTCTTGGGTCTGTGTTGATGAAGATGGGCCATGCCGGGGCCCCTTTTAAGCCACGCCGTAGGCCGCAGGCAGACAAGTCTGGGGACCCCCGTTCCCAGAACGCCGACAGTAGCCCCCGGGCCCAAGGCGCGCCCGGACTTGGCCGTGCAGGGAGGCAGAAGGGCAAGAGCGAAGCGCCGCGGGCCCTAACAGCCTTCGGTCTTGGGCGCCGCGTGGCGGTTGATTGGACGTGGGCGTCTCCACTTCCCCATGGCACCTCGGCAACTGCACGGTTTGGACAAGTCCCTACATGCAAAGCGGGTCATGATTACCTGTGATAGTGGGGCCGACTGTTGGCCTTCACCGGCTATAAGTACAGATTGGCGCGCGCCCTTCCAGTTCATTCTCCCTTGCTTCTCCTTCTTCTTCATGGCCCCATCGAGGAGGTTCTCGGCCGCAGAGAAGGGGAAGGCTCACCGGGTAGAGCCTGCCTCTTCCCCGCCCAAGCGCGGCCGAGGGCGCCCTCGCAAGCATCCTGTGGCCTCCACGGCAGCTCCCCGCGGCCGCGGAGACGATTCCCAACATGGTGACGGTCGGACTGCTGTGGCCGGGGGGTGCGCTTCGGTCGCGCGTCCCCCTAGACCGCGCTTTCGTGCTGCAGAGGTGCTGCCGGAGTTCGTTGTGTGGTCAGTGGAGCCGACTAGCACCCGACTTCCACTTCCTCGCTTCCTCCTTGGCGAGCTCCCGGTCGGCGCCCCGGGCGGCCTCTGGCTCCAGGCTGACGGCTGCTGCAGCCGGGCCTCATGGGCTTCACTGGAGGTCTCCGCAGCTGGGAGCCTGGCCTTGGCCCGCGGTTGGCAAACGTTTGCCCGCACGCGCGGCCTGAGGCGTCGGTGCACCCTGCACTTCAAGTTTGACGGCGATGCCACCCTCTATGTGAGGGTGTTTCGGGAGGATGGTCGCCGCGCGGGGTGCTGCCCTGAGGACGACGACCGCGGCCGGGAACCTAGCTCCGACGACGATGGAGAGGACAGCGCTCGGGTGACTGGCGGCGCTCAGGGTTCCTCAAGCTTCTCCGGTTCTTCTTCAAGCGGCGACTCCTCCAGCGGTGGCCGCGGTCAGCCTCCACGCCGTCGTATCTGCTTGGGAGGTGGTGGCGTGTCTGCCCGCCGTCGCGCCCCGGTGAAGCGCGAGAGGGAGTCTGCCTGAGCCCCGTGGGCGGCTTGAGTCCTCCCTGCAGGTCGGTGTGAGGCGAGCTGCGCCAGATTTGTTCTTTCTTTTCCTTTTTCCTGTGCAAAAAGACAGTAGTGTGGAGCCCCGCGGGGGCGTGTTTGGGTTATTGCCGTTAATCATCATTTGCTTCTGCTATCGTGCCTTCCGGCTACGTGCCCGCGCGTGGGTAGTTCCCGGTGTCAGCCGTGGGGGGCGACCGACCCAGGCCCTGTGTTCGTGTAGCGGTGCCCGTGGGGCACGGACTGGAGGGGTGCTCCTGTAATGGACCCAGGTCGCGAAACCTTTGAATGACTAGGATAGGAACACTCGCGAGGGTGCTCGGCTGTCCCCCTCCCTCGCGAGGCCTTGCAAAAGAGAAATCGAGGCGGGTGAGCGAAAAGTCGAAGAACCACAAGCCAAAGACGGCAACAACTTCAATAAAACTTCGAATGGGAAGGAGCAAGCCAACTGCGGAAAGCAAATGAAAAGCCGCGTCCGACACCTAATCTAGTCTTCGATGTCTTCTCACCAACGCGGAGCTAAGTGCTGCCACTGGGCGTGGGAGGGAGCCCCAGGGCCTGAGGCCGACTCTCCTGAGACTCCGAGGCGTGTACAGCCCCAACTCATTATTACATGAGAGTGTCACGGGCGGCGAGCTTCACAGGCATTGGCCTTCTTCACAGGCTCTGGGCCTTTTCCAAAACGCGACAGCTTCACAGGCATTCGCCTTCTTCATAGGCTCTGGGCCTTTCCCAAAATGCGACAGCTTCACAGGCATTCGCCTTCTTCACAGGCTCTGGGCCTTTTCCAAAACGTGATGGCTTCATAGGCATTCGCCTTCTTCATAGGCTCCGGGCCTTTTCCAAAACACGATGGCTTCACAAGCATTCGCCTTCTTCACAGGCTCCAGGCCTTTTCCAAAACGCGATGGCTTCACAGGCATTCGCCTTCTTCACAGGCTCCAGGCCTTTTCCAAAACGCGATGGCTTCACAGGCATTCGCCTTCTTCACAAGCTCCGGGCCTTTTTACGGGTAGAACCTCCGGAGGTGCTGGATGTTCCATGCGTTCTGGACTGGCACCCCCTCCTGAGTCTCCAAGAGCGCGGAGCCGGGCCTGGAAACATGAACAACTTTGAACGGGCTCTCCCACATGGGAGAGAGCTTGTGTAGCCCCTCCCTGGAGAGAACCCGCCTGAGCACGAGGTCTCCTACCTCGAGAGTTCTGGGGCGGATGTTGCGGCAGTGATATCGCCGCAGTGCTTGTTGGTACCTCGCCGCTCGTAGCGCGGCTTCTCGGCGACGTTCCTCCCCCAGCACGAGGTCCATCCCCCGCATGGCGTCCTGCTGCGCCTCGTCGAACGCCAGGACCCGCGCGGAGCGACGTCTGACCTCGTGAGGGAGGACCGCTTCGGCTCCGTAGACCAGGAAGAACGGGGTCTCTCCAGTCGGCTTGGTTGCGGTTGTGCGGATGGACCACAACACGGGCTAAAGCTCGTCGTACCAACCTCTGCCGCAGGCCTCCAGCTTCTTCTTGAACGTCCTGGTCTTGAGGCCCCTTAGGACCTCCACGTTGGCTCGCTCGGCCTGGCCGTTGCTTCGGGGGTGCGCCACCGAAGCGTAGCATATCTGCGTTCCAAGGTTAGCACAGTATGTTTTGAAGAGGTTACTGGTGAACTGCGAACCGTTGTCTGTGATGATGCGGTTCGGCACCCCGAACCGGCTCACGATGCCCTTGATGAACTTGACCGCGGAACCCGCGGGAATGGTGCAGACAGCCTCTACTTCAACCCACTTGGTGAACTTGTCCACGGCGACGTAGAGGTAGCGGTAGCCGCCTGGCGCCCGAGGAAACGGGCCCAAGATGTCCAGCCCCTAGGCTGTGAATGGCCACGAAAGCGGTATAGTCTGTAGGCCTCCTGCTGGCTGATGGATCTGCTTGGCGTGGAACTGGCAGGCCTCACAAGCTTTCACTAGTTCGACGGTGTCATTGAGCGCGGTGGGCCAATAAAACCCACTACGAAACGCCTTGCCAACGAGGGTCCGTGATGATGAATGATGTCCACAGTCTCCGCCGTGTATATCTTCCAGCAGTTCCTTCCCTTGCTCCCTGGAGATGCAGCGAAGGGATACATCGTTTGGTCACTTCCGGTAGAGCTCTCCATCCTTGATGCAGTATGCCATGGCCTGGCGTGCCACTCGCTCCGCTTCCTCCTCCTTCTCCGGCAGGGTCCCTTGCGTTAAGTAACTCCGGAGCTCCGTGATCCAACATCCCTCCTGAGGTTCCATCGTCAGGAGCAGGCGTGCTCCTGAGGCCGGGCCATAGGCCGGAGCTCCTGAGGCAAGTGGCTAGGGGAGTTCCTCCCGGGGCTGAGCCGTGTTTGATAATGATGGCAGGGCTGAGGGCTTGAAGAGCCGCTCCTCGAAAATGCCAGGCTCCTGAGGTAACCGTCTGGACGCCCGTCGTCGGCCTCCTGATTGGTGCCACGGGGCACATGCTGCAACTCCAACCCCCAGAACTGCTTCTGCATCCTGCGGACCTCCGCAAGGTAGGCTTCCATGTGCTCATCCTTCGGCTCGTACATCTTGTTGGAGAAATTGACAAGGAGCTGTGAATCGCCCTTGATGGTGAGGCGTTTCACCCCCAGGGCAGCTGCGGCCTTCAAGCCCGCTATTAAACCTTCATACTCTGCTATGTTGTTGGAGACCTTTTCACCTTGCTGGAAACAGAGCTGCACAGCGTAATAGAGCTTGTACGGAGTGGGCGATATAAGCACCGACCCAGCGCCATGCCTGGAGAACGCCCCATCGAAGTACATGACCCAGCCTTCTGGCGCCTCGCTTCCCGGGGATAGGGACCGATCCTCGTCGGCCTTGAGGCCTGGCGCCTCCGTCCATTCTGCCACAAAATCCTCCAACGCTGCTCCCTTGATGACTCTGGTCGTGCTGAATTCGAGCTGAAACGCTTGTAGTTCTATGTTCCACTCAGCGACCCTTCCAGCTGAGTTAGGGCTCCTGAGCACTCTCTCCAGGGGGTATGACGAGACGACCTTGATGGGGTGACCCTGAAAATAGTGCCGCAGCTTGCGCGAGGCCACCAGTAGCGAGAGGAGGAGTTTCTGAGGCATTGGGTACCGTGCCCTCGCATCCCGCAACACCGTGCTGACGAAGTACACCGGGTGCTCTACGAGGTTGGGCGCATCAGTGCTGGCGGCTCCCTTCGGAGACCATGGCGCCTCTTGAGGCGATGAGGCCTCCTGAGGCTGGCCATCTGGGGGAGGAGCCTCTTCCGCCTCCAGTACACTCCTCTGCGGCGGCTGATCCTCCTCAGCCGCGGTGGCGGTTTCTGTGGGTCTTCCTTGTTCATGCTTTGCCTTGTCCCGAGCTGCTACTGCGGTTTTGATTCGACGCTCCTCTCTAACCGCCACCAGGGTTGCACTGGCCGAGTACGGAGTGGCGGCGAGGTAAAGCACCAGGGGCTCTTGAGGGTGCGGAGCCACCATGACCGGTGGGCTGGTCAGGTATCTCTTGAGATCCTGGAACGCCTTGTCGGCCTCTTCAGTCCACTCAAAGGGCCCCTTTTTCTTCATTAGCTGGAAGCAGGGCAGTGCTCGTTCCCCCAACTTGGAGATGAAGCGCCCTAGCACGGTCACGCGCCCGGTGAGCTTCTGCATTTCTCTGAGGGTCTTTGGCGGGCTCATGTCTTCCACCGCCTTGACCTTTTCCGGGTTAGCCTCGATGCCTCGGTGGGACATGAGTAAACCCAAGAGCTTGCCCGAGGGGACTCCGAACACACACTTCTTTGGGTTGAGCCGTAGGTTCACTGCGTTGAGGCTCGCGAAGGTTTCCTCCAGGTCTTGTATCAGGGTCCTGGCCTCTCAAGACTTTACCACGATGTCATCGACGTAAGCTTCAACATTCTTCCCGAGCTGCGGGCCCAAGGTGATGTGCATCAGCTGCTGAAAGGTCACCCCTGCGTTACGCAGCCCGAATGGCATGCACGTGTAGCAGTACACCCCACACGGGGTTAGGAAGGCTGTCTTTTCGACGTCTTCCACCGCCATCTTGATCTGGTGATTCCCAGAGAAGGCATCCAAGAAGCATAGCAGGTCGCATTCCGCGGTGGAATCGACGATCTGGTCGATGCGGGGAAGCGGGAACGGATCTTGTGGGCATGCTTTGTTGAGGTTGGTGAAGTCGACACACATGCGCTCCTTCCCTCCCTTCTTTGGCACAACGACAGGGTTGGCCAACCAATCCGGGTATCGGACCTCGCGAATGACCCCAGCGGCTTCTAATTTGTCGGTCTCTTGGACGATGAAGGCCTGCTTTTCTGTGGACTGCCGCCTGGCCTTCTGCTTCACAGGGCGCACGTTGGGGCACACATTGAGGTGATGCTCGATTACTCTCCTAGGGATCCCTGCCAACTAGTCAGGCTCCCAAGCAAATACCTTCTTGTTTGCGCGCAGGAACCCGACCAGGGCCTCCTCCTGCTCGGGTTCGAGGTTGGCGCCTATGGTGAAAGTGGCGTTGGTGGACCCGTCCTCATCGACGGGTATCTGCTTGGTTTCTGCCTTGTCCTGGGTGAACAACTGTTTCTTCTTGGCGGGTGCAGCCCCCTTGGGCTTGGGGGTCTCCAAGTCGGCGGGCCGCACCGACGCCGCCGTCTTGAAGGCGAGCTTGAGCACCCGCAGCGCGTCTCCGGTGTCCCGTGCACGGTGAGGGCACCGCTGCTCCCGGGCATCTTCATGAGGTTGTACGCCGGGTGCGTCGCGGCCATGAATTGGGCCAGCGCTGGGTAGCCGAGGATGGCGTTGTAGGGGAGGCCGATGGGGGCGATGTTGAAGTCGACCAGCTCCATACGGAAGTTTTTGTAGGTGCCGAAGGTTACTGGGAGCCGGATCTATCCCAAGGAGCTGGATGATCTGCCCCCAACGCCTAAGAAGGGCTGGCTGGGTTGCAGCCGTTCCAGGGGTATGCGTAGGAGGTCGAAGGCCTCGACTAAGAGCATGCTGAGGCCCGCACCGCCATCGATGAGAGTTCTGGTGACGGCCACCTGGCTGATGGTGGGGGTGCACAGCATGGGGAGCGCACCCGAGCAGGCCGAGTTGGGAGGGTGGTCCTCTGAGCTGAAGGTCAGGCCGGCCTTGGGCGCCGCCCGGTCCAGGAGAGCCCCCTGCCGCGTGGAAGCGGCACTGACCCGGTGGATGAACGGCTTGACATGGTGACTTGTAGGCGGCGCCTGCGAGCCGCCCAGGAGGGCCGCGACGACTGGGGTTGTTGGTGTAGCGCGATGGGCGGGGAAGAGGCCGCAGGGCTCTTCCCGAGAGGCCACGGAGGCTGCCGGCTGGTGGAGTAGCCATGTGCGCGGAGCACCGGTGGGGGCCATGGGGAGCCAGTTGGCCATGACCCTATCGTCACCTCCAGCTTCGAGAAGGGCCTCCTCGCTCGCCAGCAAGAAGGCCAACGGATCTGTCGCACCGCCGTAGCGCGGCGGCATCGTTGGCTTGAACTCGTCCGGCCACCGTACCCATTGCAGGGCTGGGGCCAGGGCTCGGAGCCCCCTGGCCCCAGTGCTGGCGCCAGCAGCCGGAGCGGGCAACGCGCTACTCATCGCGAGGCAGGCTATGGCGGTGGCGGAAGAGAAAACTCTGGTGCACCCCTACCTGGCGCGCCAAATGTCGGATTTCGGGTTCCGGCAGACCCTTGAGGTTCAAACACTGGGGTGCGCGCGGAGATTTCGCTTCCTACCTTCCTGCACCCCTCCGCCTCGCTAAGATCTAAGCTATGGAAAGAACAACACAAGAGACACAGGGTTTATACTGGTTCGGGCCACCGTTGTGGTGTAATACCCTACTCCAGTGTGTGGCGTGGTGGACTGCCTCTTGGGCTGATGATAATGAATGATACAAGGAAGAATAGCCTCGCGAGGGTCTGTTCTTGGCTGGGCGATGAACTGCTGGGAGGAGTTCAGCCACCCTTCTCTCTCTCTCTCTCTCTCTCTCTCTCTCTCTCTGATCGAACCCCCCTCCTCTGTGGGTGGCTGGTCCTATTTATAGAGGCCCTGGTCCTCTTCCCAAATATCGAGCAGGAAGGGAGCCAACAATGGCGGGCTAATTTGAAGGGGGACAGCTAGTACTAGCTACCCTGACAAAAGTAGTCTTCGCCTGCACAAAGCTCTGGTGGTGACGTTGTCTTGGGCCCCACGATGACCTCCGTCTTGCAGTCCTCCTGGTCATGGTCTTGTTGCACCGAAATGGCAACCTTTGCCTGATGCCTCGGTACTCCGCGGCTGCGCTTGCCACTTTGCGCCAAAGAGGAAAGGAGGACACCGCGCGGGTTGGTACCCGCCTGGTGCCCTTGGTCGTCATGGCTTGCGTCACGGGCACCTCGTGAGGTACCCCGCCTTGATCTCTCCGCCTCTTCACGAACCAGCCTGGTGAGGCCGTGCCTGATGAAGCTCCGCGTCATCCGCCCCGCGAGGCTTGGCCCCTCGCGAGGGTCTTGGGTCTGTGTTGATGAAGATGGGCCATGCCGGGCCCCCTTTTAAGCCACGCCGCAGGCCGCAGGCAGGCAAGTCTGGGGACCCCCGTTCCCAGAACGCCGACATAGGTGAGGTCATAATCAATATAAAGTTGAATTCAAATGTTTGAATAAGAGATCATGATGTTGGAAACCCATACATGCATGAATATAACTGAGATATGCGCAGTGTGGTTTGGAAACAAGCATGTTATACTGTATACACATTGAACAAGGTCAGACTGATTTGAATTTGAGATACCGATGGCAGACATCGTTTGGCCACATTGCATCCGCGCATGGACACACTATTCTAATTGGAGATGACGAGTGGCTTTCGCATCACATATCTATATCTATACCCCTATATATTATATTTTATATTTTTTATATAGTGTGCGGATAACTTTAACTTTGAAAGATGGTCGTTGGATGAAGCCAATCCGATGGTGCAGAGATGGAAAATTTGAGCACCACTGGTTGTTGGATACCATCTAGATTCCACCAGATTTTGCCACATGTACAATCTAGAAGACTCCATGGTTGAACTTAAGCATAATGCACAAACCTCAAAACACAAGCACTTCTTCTTTGTTCTATAATCGTCTGTATTATAATTGCCCAAATGTTTTTCTACATGATTTGCCATTATTTGTTTTTACTTTATGCTTTACAACACACAATTCCATGAATCTTAAAATAGATTGGCTTTCTAATAAAAACTAGATGATTTTGAATGAAATGAACTATAAGAATTAAACGAACATCTACATCATGCATATATGACTCAAAGCTTGCATGCTATAATGTGGTATTTATTCATAATTTGGGTGCCAAATCTCATGCGTGCAATGCATGTGTACCTTACTTGTCTAAATGGTGTTTGTGTGTGTGTTCTGCGTCTTAAACACATTGTACGTAGTATCATACATGGTTTAGATTCCGAACATCTAGCTAGATCATACATGTACTTTGATTTGAATTCAACATAAAATGGATACATATATTTGAATTTGAGATTGTATGTACATGTAGTTCGTATTTATGTAGCAATTTATTTCTCCTATATTCATGTCATGTGTTGTGAAGATAATATTTAGATGGTTGTATAACTAACCCGAGTACAATCCCATTCAAAGAGGGAAACTGTACGCAAATTTAGTCCATATGCTAAACAACACACATTGTTTTTTTATTGTTGAGGGAAGTGCAAATTGTTTTGGTACTGTCATATAGGAATGAATGTTTTTGTCCCTATTTTTTAGTGTTTTTTGTTGTATTTGAATGCATTTCCAGTAATATAATAAAACGGGACATGGCTCTCTCTAGTGATGAGGTGCAAATTGTATTTTTCGGGTACATGTTAAGCTTGTTCTCCCGAAATTTCAAGCTAGCATCTCTTTCATCGTGCTGCGAAACTCCCGCCTCTTCAACCCGCGCCTTGTTACCCCGAAATATTAAAGATATATCTTTGTATCGTTGTGCTCAAAAAACTCCCTCCATCTGAACCCGCGCCTTGCTATCCCAAAATTACAACGCGCACGAAAAGTCCAACCTCATGCGAAATCTCGACACACAAAATGCCCGTGATACCCGAAAGTGCGTTAAGTCGACTAGAGGGGGGTGAGTAGGTGATTTTTATAAATTCTTCACTAAGGAATTTCAGGGTGAGGATATTCCTAAGCGTAGAACTACTTGCAGCAAAATAAGTAATCAGATGCAGACATGGCATTACATAAGCATGGACATCATGATGAATTGGAAACAAAATACTGAGTACAGAAAGCGTAAGCACAGGATAAAATAGAATGAAGACAAACAGACTGAAGAAATTGAACTGGGGAAATTGAGAATGTCTTCAGTCAAAGTCTTCAAACAGATATGAACAGGTACACAACATAGTAATGAAGAAATGAAAGGGTTGAGGAAATAGAACCAGTTAGTTTGGTGAAGACAATGATTGGGTAGACCAGTTCCAACTGTTGTGACAGTTGTACGTCTAGTTAGAGTGCCTAGGCATTTAAACCAAAGGACACACAGTCCCGGACACACAGTCCTCACCATATTCTCCTTGAACTAAGGTCACGCAGACCTCGTCCAATCACTCGTGGTAAGTCTTCAGGTGACTTCAAAACCTTCACAGACTCGGTCACTCGGCGATCCACAATTTCCTCTTGGATGCTCTAGTCCATGACGCATGCCTGTCTAGTAGATGCACAGTCCTCAAAGGTAACAAGTGTCGGTTCCACACAGGAACAATCTCTTCAATGATGCTCAATAACTTTGGGTTTGTAGCTGTTTGGTTTGGGGTTTTGGGTTTTTCCTCACTTGATGATTTTCACTCAAAGTCCTCGGAGGATGGGATGCTCTCAATGACAAATGTCAGTTTCTCGCAGAGCAGCCAACCAGCTAGTGGTTGTAGGGGGCATCTATTTATAGCCTAGGGAGTAGCCCGACATGATAATACATAAATGCCCTTCAATGATATGACCGTTAGGTGAGTAGATATTTTGGGATAGCTGGCGCATAGCACAGCCATGGTCAGAAATTTGAGGTTCAAGTTCCTCAAGGCTATCATGTTCCTCACTTGTAGGCAATCCGCACTGGCGAATTCCTAACTCCTCAGTCAGGACAAATTCCTCAGAGACTAGAAGAACTTCGTCTCTGTCACTGAAGAAATTGACTGAACTGTATGAGATTTCCAATGGCTTCACTCGAAGGGATTGGTAGGTGTAGGATTTTCAGTTGAGCATCACTTGGAAACTTCTCCTTAGTTTTATCTCGACCCCCTTTAACAGTACGATGTTTCCTATGACTCAAGAAAGAGAAAATGAAACTACGAAAAAAAAATTCTTCACGCTTCATGTTCCTTGCATGAATATCAAGTCTTCACGGTCACACCAATTTCTTCACTTTCAAAGTCTTCAGAAAGTCTTCAGAAATCCAAAGTCTTCAGTTGAAGACATTCAATTTTAGGGGTCAACTTTCCCTATAAATATCAAACTCCTCATAGACTTATAGACATGTGTACACTCACAAATGCATTAGTCCCTTAACCTATAAGTCTTCAATACACCAAAATCACTATGGGGCACTAGATGCACTTACAATCTCCCCATTTTTGGTGATTGATGACAATATAGGTTAAGTTTTCAATGGGGATAAACATATGAAGTGTAAATAATGATATTGAGGAATTTGATTGCAAGGTATAGAAGAACTCCCCCTGAAGATGTGCATAGTGAGGAATATGCTTTTGAAGCAGTGCACATTTGAAGAGTAGAATCATGGAGATCTCCCACTATATCTAGTAATTCATACATGCATTTAACATATGATATGAAGAATTTGAAATGCATGATGAAATATGGTGGCTGATGTAATACAGCATGCATGCATTATCATACACGAGGAAATAGCATGCAGAGGAACATAGCAAAAGTATCAAACCACCATCGGACTTAAGTTTACAACTCGATCCAATAAATCTTCAGAAGAATGAGAGTTGTAACTTAGAAAAAAACACCCATATAAATAGACCCGCTTGAAGACTAACTCAAATTTCTCCCCCTTTGTCATCAAATGACCAAAAGGGACAAAAAGTGAGGACTAACGTCCCTAAAGAATATCATCGCTGAGTCGATGGAGGACCGCCAGCATTGTTGGGGTCGGTTGTTGGAGTAGGGCCTGCCGTAGTGTCGTCCAAATCTTCATGTTCATCAATCTCGTGCGAGGAAGAATATGAGCTGGCTACCAAGGATGGAACTTTGATTTGCTTGAATTTCATCGGCGGTGGCTGAGACCAGTCAAAGTCCTACTTGAAGCCCATTTGCTTCAGATCTTCTTCACCATAAAGGTGAGACAGAGCATCCCAGGTGCCATTGAATACTCCATGGAGGTAGAAATGTTTCTTCTTCACTGCATTATGTGTAGCAGTCATGTTGTGAAGAATGGAACCAAGCTGACGCTTAACCCATTTGTGGTTGCGATCGACCTTCTGGTGTAGACTGAGGAGAAGCTCACGATCAGTCATCACTCTGGGAGCTGTGCCTTGAGGATTTTTCTTTGAGGCATTGGCAGCAGAGTTATAAGTGGCAGAGTCATCATTGGTGGAGTAAGATGAAGCTTTGCAGAACTGACCATCCAATGGATGAGTGCCTTCATCAATAACAACAGTAGCCTTGCCCTTTTCATCAGCTGAGGAAAATGTCCGCTTGAGGACTTCTATTGGGGGCAAGTAGCTGACGTGATTCTGCAAATTAGCCTTGTAGTTGATTAAAGACCTTGATCTGATGAATATCATAATCCAGGGTGCGTAAGGCTTCAATTCAAATGGAGATAATGCAACATTGGCCAGAGTCCTCATGAAGAAATCATGGTAGTTGATAGGAATGCCATGGATGATGTTGAATAGAAGATTTTTCGTGATACCAACAACCTCTTCTTCATTAGAGTCATGGCCCTTGATTGGACTCAAAGTCTTGGTCAAGATGCGATATATTGTCCGTGGCACATATAGCAATTCCTTCATGAGGAATTTGGTTCTTGAGGCTTGACCGAACTTCAACGGCTTCATCAATACTTGCATATAGTGGTCAGTAAGTTTAGGTTCATGATATGTACAACGTGCACCTTCAAGGGGAGGACTGATAGGCAGGGCATGAAGCAATTCAGAGGCCGGTGCCTTGAAGTGGGTATTCTCTGGCATCCAGTCCAATACCCAAGAGTTCACATCTTCAGCATTTCCTGTGATGTGCAGCGTTGCATAGAACTGAAGAATTAGTTCTTCATTCCAATCACATATATCTGTGTAGAAGTTGAGCAGTCTAGCATCATGAAGAACACTGAGGACTAGCGTGAAGCAAGGCAGTGATTCCATGTCCACATGAGGAATATGCGCATGGGCGAAGACTTTGTTCTTATCAAAAAGTAGTGAAGAATAGAAGTTTTCCTGGCTGGCAGTCCAGAAACGCTTCCTTCTAAGACGACCAGAGTCCTATGGGTTGTAATCTGTGAAGAACACGTGCTCATGGAAGAAGTCATCGGCCTTGAAGGTTTGCTTCTTAGAGAAGGGATTCTTCGGCTTGGGATGAGGAGTATCAGTCAGTGTCATCACAGCCTCAGGAATCACGTTCTCTGAAACCACAGGCTGAGGAATTTCAGTTTCCGCTTCAGTAGCAGCCTGGGTCGTCAATTCTTCATCAACATTATCATTAGCACAAGTGGATGGAATTTCTTCATCAATGGAAGGAGTGGAGTGATGATCTGCAGATCCCATTTGAACTTCAGTGTGCACTGGGGACTGAGGGATTTGTTGCAGAGGTGCGAAGAGTGGAGCACCCAATGTCCACGTCTTCATCTTCTTCATTTAATTCTTCAACACCTGCCTCTTCAGCTATGAACTGAGGCATAGGCGATGAGATGACTGGGGTTGAAGGGATATTATCCACTTCAATTTATTCGTCCAACTGCTATGAAGAAGCAGCAGAAGGAACATCTTCATCAGATCTGCTTGGGATCTCATAATCTTCACCAAAGGGAACGAGTTCCTTTGATGGCATGCTTGAAATGGGAACAACATCTATGGGATTCTCAAAAGAGCTTGTCAATGTCTTCATCTTCTTCGGTGCTGAAGAATTTGATGAAGCAAATGCTTTCATCTTTTTCACTACTGCTCGCTCCGTAGCTCTGGTTTTCTTCACTTCTGATGCAAAAGGATAAATTGTACTTGGTGTTGGTGCAGGAGGAGCAGAGAAAATAGGTTCCGTTTCCCCAGGCACAACTGTTTCAGTGTGCCTAGTTGGTTCAGATTCTTCGGGCTCAGCGGTTGATGCCTCAGCTGACCTGGCTTGTCCTTCAGGCGCAACACTAGTGGTTGCTATGGGAGTCCTGGATTAGGGGGTCTCCGGACAGCCGGACTATATCCTTTGGGGCAACTGTTGGACTATGAAGATACAAGATTGAAGACTTCGTCCCATGTCCGGATGGGACTCTACTTGGCGTGGAAGGCAAGCTAGGCAATACGGATATGTATATCTCCTCCCTTGTAACCGACCTTGTGTAACCCTAGCCCCCTCCGGTGTCTATATAAACCGGAGGGTTTTAGTCCGTAGGACAACATACAATCATACCATAGGCTAGCTTCTAGGGTTTAGCCTCTCTGATCTCGTGGTAGATCAACTCTTGTAATACTCATATCATCAAGAACAATCAAGCAGCATGTAGGGTATTACCTCCATCAAGAGGGCCCGAACCTGGGTAAACATCGTGTCCCCTGCCTCCTGTTACCATCCGCCATAGACGCACCGTTCGGGACCCCCTACCCAAGATCCGCCGGTTTTGACACCGACATTGGTGCTTTCATTGAGAGTTCCGTTGTGCCGTCACCGTAAGGCTCGATGTACCCTTCGATCATCGGTAACGATGCGGTCCAGGGTGAGGTTTTCCTCCCCGGACAGATCTTCGTATTCGGCGGCTTCACACTGCGGGCCAATTCGCTTGGCCATCTAGAGCAGATCGAGAGCTACGCCCCTGGCCATCAGGTCAGATTTGGAAACTTGAACTACACGGCCGACATCCGCGGAGACTTGATCTTCGACGGGTTCGAGCCCAGGTCAGACGCACCACACAGTCGTGACGAGCATGACGTAACTCTGCCGTCGGATAATGTTCGGGAGATCGCATCTGCAACTACTCCGGCAATAAATCCGAATCAAGTCACGCCATCTGAGAGCGGAGGGATAGACCCCGCCATGGAGGCCGCACTTTCAGTGGCGATAGAGCCAGATACTGACTTCACCCCTTACGAGAGCCGCGTCGCAGAACCACTGGATTCTTCTCCGGCCATGGGCTCCGAGCCGCCTGCATCCGCACCCATCGAATCCAATTGGGTGCCGATCATGGAGTTCACCTCCGCGGATATCTTTCAGCACTCACCTTTCGGCGATGTGCTAAATTCATTATGGTCTCTCTCCCTGTCAGGAGAACCTTGGCCGAACTATGTCCGCCTAGAATGGGATGCGGACAACGAAGAAATTCACTGCCCACCCACCACCCACTTAGAAGCCACTTTCGATGACTTAGCTGACATGCTCGACGTCGGTTCCGAAGACATCGACGGTATGGACGACGATGCAGGAGACGAACAGGAACTACTGCCGACAGGGCGCCGGACCACCACTTCATCACATGACATATTCATGGTAGATACACCCAAAGAGGGCAATGGCTAAGAGACAGCGGAGGATGCCCCCTCCAAGCAACCCAAGCGCCGACATCACCGGCGCGGCTCTAAGTCCCATCATAGCAAGAACAACGATAATAGCGCAAGAGGAAATAATAGTCCAGTCGACTCTAGGAGAAACGACGAGTCCACCACCCCGGTGGCACAGCACGATCAAGATGCAAACTGCGAACATAGTATGGATCCGGGGTCCGAAGACAGCGACGCCAAGGATAAACCTCATCAAACCCTGTCTGGGGAAGAAAACAGTCCGGACGAAGATGCACGCATCATCCCGGAAACGCACTTGGAGCAAGAGAACCTCCGCAGAAGGCTTATTGCCACAGCGAGGAGCCTGAAGAAACAGAAGCAAAGGCTTAAGGCCGCACAAGATACGCTCAACGGTAGGTGGAACAAAGTAACAAAGTATGGTGGTGTTGGAAATATGCCCTAGAGGCAATAATAAATGGTTATTATTGTATTTCCTTGTTCATGATAATTGTCTAATGTTCATGCTATAATTGTATTAACTAGAAACCATAATACATGTGTGAATACATAGACCACAACATGTCCCTAGTAAGCCTCTAGTTGACTAGCTCGTTGATCAATAGATGGTTATGGTTTTCTGACCATGGACATTGGATGTCGTTGATAACGGGATCACATCATTAGGAGAATGATGTGATGGACAAGACCCGTTCCTAAGCATAGCACAAGATCGTATAGTTCATCTGCTAAAGCTTTTCT
Source organism: Triticum urartu (assembly GCF_003073215.2). NCBI lineage: Eukaryota > Viridiplantae > Streptophyta > Magnoliopsida > Poales > Poaceae > Triticum > Triticum urartu. The sequence continues at coordinate 41,673,510 of NC_053025.1, forward strand.
AATTTCAAGTATCATTTCCTTAGACCATGAGATTGTACAACTCCTGGATACCTAAGAATGCTTTGGGTGTGCCAAACGTCACAACGTAACTAGGTGGCTATAAAGGTACACTACGGGTATCTCTAGAAGTGTCTGCTGAGTTGGCACAAATCGAGACTGGGATTTGTCACTCCGTGTGACGGAGAGGTATCTCTGGGCCCACTCGGTAATGCATCATCATAATGAGCTCAATGTGACTAATGAGTTAGCCACGGGATCATGCGTTACGGAACGAGTAAAGAGACTTGCCGGAAACGATATTGAACGAGGTATGGGGATACCGACGATCGAATCTCGGGCAAGTAACATACTGATAGACAAAGGGAATTGTATATTGAATCCCAGACATCGTGGTTCATCCGATGAGATCATCGTGGAACATGTGGGATCCAATATGGGTATCCAGATCCCGCTATTGGTTATTTGCCGGAGAGATGTCTCGGTCATGTCTACATGGTTCCCGAACCCGTAGGGTCTACACAGTTAAGGTTCGGTGACGCTAGAGTTGTTATGGGAAATAGTATGTGGTTACCGAAGGTTGTTCGGAGTCTCGGATGAGATCCCGGACATGACGAGGAGTTCCGGAATGGTTCGAAGGTGAAGATAGATATATTGGATGAAGGGTATTGGAGTCCAGAATTGCTCCAGCGGTACCGGGTGATGACCATCGTGTCCGAAAGGGGTTTCGGAGGCCCCGGCAAGCGTTGGGGGGGCTTATGGGCCAAGGGGAGGGGGCACATCAGCCCACTAAGGGGCTGAGCGCCCCTCCCACCCCATCTCACGTAACTTGGAGAGGTGGGGCGCCTCCCCTAGGGCAGCCACCCCTCCCGGCTTGGGGGGCAAGTTTCCTGGGGGTGGGGGCGCCCAAACCCATCTAGGGTTTTCCCTGTGGCCGCCGCCCCTCCCCAAGGGAACCCTAGGGCGCCTCCTCCACGCCCTTCCCCCTATATATAGTGAGGAAGATAGAGGGCAGCCACACCCCTTCCCAGGCGCAGCCCCTCCCTCCTCCAACTCTTCCTTCTCCTCCGTAGAGCTTGGCGAAGCCTTGCAGGAATACCACAAACTCCACCACCACGTCGTCGTGCTGCCGGAGTTCTCCCTCAACTTCTCCTCTCCTCTTGCTGGATCAAGAAGGAGGAGACGTCCCTGGGCTGTACATGTGTTGAACGCGGAGGCGCCGTCTGTTGGGCGCTAGATCGGATCTTCCGCGATTTGAATCGCCGCGAGTACGACTCCATCAACCGCGTTCTTCTAATGCTTCCGCTTAGCGATCTTCAAGGGTATGAAGATGCACTCCCCCTCTCTCGTTGCTAGAATCTCCTATATTGATCTTGGAGACACGTAGGAAAATTTTGAATTATTGCTACGTTCCCCAACAGTGGCATCATGAGCTAGGTCTATGCGTAGATTCTATGCACGAGTAGAACACAAAGCAGTTGTGGGCGATGATTTGTTCAATTTTCTTACCGTTACTAGTCTTATCTTGATCCGGCGGCATTGTGGGATGAAGCGGCCCGGACCGACTTTACACGTACGCTTACGTGAGACTGGTTCCACCGACTGACATGCACTTGATGCATAAGGTGGCTGGCGGGTGTCTGTCTCTCCCACTTTAGTCGGATCGGATTCGATGAAAAGGGTCCTTATGAAGGGTAAATAGCAATTGGCATATCACCGTTGTGGTTTTGCGTAGGTAAGAAACGTTCTTGCTAGAAACCCATAGCAGCCACGTAAAACATGCAACAACAATTAGAGGACGTCTAACTTGTCTTTGCAGGGTATGCTAGGTGATGTGATATGGCCAAAAGAATGTGATGAATGATATATGTGATGTATGAGATAGATCATGTTCTTGTAATAGGAATCACGACTTGCATGTCGATGAGTATGACACCCGGCAGGAGCCATAGGAGTTGTCTTAATTTATTTATGACCTGCGTGTCAATGAAAATGCCATGTAATTATTTAACTTTATTGCTAACTGTTAGCCATAGTAGTAGAAGTAATAGTTGGCAAGGTAACTTCATGAAGACACGATGATGGAGATCATGGTGTCATGCCGGTGAAGATGGTGTTCATGCCGCGCCTCGAAGATGGAGATCAAAGTTGCAAGATGATATTGGCCATATCTTGTCACTTTATGATTTGCATGTGATCTTTGTCATGTTTACATCTTATTTGCTTAGAAGAACGGTACCATAAATAAGATGACCCCTCACTAAAATTTCAAGGAAGTGTTCCCCCTAACTGTGCACCGTTGCGAAGGTTCGTTGTTTTGAAGCACCATGTGATGAACGGGTGTGATAGATTCTAACGTTCGCATACAACGGGTGTAAGCCAGATTTACACATGCAAAACACTTAGGTTGACTTGACGAGCCTAGCCTGTACAGACATGGCCTCGGAACACAAGAGACCGAAAGGTCGAACATCAGTCGTATAGTAGATATGATCAACAGGAAGATGTTCACCGATGATGACTAGTCCATCTCACGTGATGATCGGACACGGTCAAGCTGACTTGGATCATGTATCACTTAGATGACTAGAGGGATGTCTATCTATGTGGGAGTTCATTAAATAATCATATGAACTTCTTAAGATATGTTCCTAGAGAAAATTTAGTTGAAAGTTGATAGTAGAGATTATGCGGACTGGGTCCATCAACTGAGGATTATACTCATTGCTGCGCAGAAGGCTTATGTCCTTAATGCACCGCTCGGTGTGCTGAACCTCAAGCGTCGTCTGTAGATGTTGGGAAACATCTGACATACGTGTTTTGATGACTACGTGATAGTTCAGTGCGTAATGCTAACGGTTCAGAATTGTGGCACCAAAGACGTTTTCGAAACGTCGTAGAACATATGAGATGTTCCAAAGACTGAAATTGGGATTTTAGACTAGTGCCCACGTCAAGAGGTATGAGACCTCTGACAAGTTTCTTAAGCCTGCAAACTAAGGGAGAAAAGCGCAATCGTTGAGCATGTGCTTAGATTGTCTGAGTACTACAATCGCTTGAATCGAGTGGGAGTTAATCTTCCAGATGAGATAGTGATGGTTCTCCATAGTCACTGCCACCAAGCTATTAGAGCTTCCTGATGAACTATAACATATCAGGGATAGACATGATGATCCTTGAGCAACTCGCGATGTTTGACACCGCGAAAGTAGAAATCAAGTAGGAGCATCAATTGTTGATGGTTAAACCACTAGTTTCAAGAAGGGCAAGGGAAAGAAGGGATACTTCATGAAACGGCAAATCGGTTGCTGCTCTAGTGAAGAAACCCAAGGTTGAACCCAAACCAGAGACTAAGTGCTTCTGTAATGAGGGTAATGGTCACTGAAGTAGAACTACCCTAGATACTTGGTACATGAGTAGGCTGGCAAGGTCGACAGAGGTATTTTGTATATACGTTATATTATTGTGTACTTTACTAGTACTCCTAGTAGCACCAGGGTAAAAAATACCGATTTGGTTGCTAAGTGTTAGTAACTCGAAATGAAAGGCTACGGAGACTAGCTAAAGGTGAGATGATGATATGTGTTGGAAGTGTTTCCAAGGTTGATGTGATCAAACATCGCACGCTCCCTCTACCATCGGGATTGGTGTTAAACCTAAATAATTGTTATTTGGTGTTTGCGTTGAGCATATACATGATTGGATTATGTTTATCGCAATACGGTTATTCATTTAAGGAGAATAATGGTTACTCTGTTTATTTGAATAATACCTTCAATGGTCTTGCACCTAAAATGAATGGTTTATTGAATCTCGATCGTAGTGATACACATGTTCATGCCAAAAGATATAAGATAGTAATGATAGTACCACATACTTGTGGCACTGCCATTTGAGTCATGTTGGTATAAAACGCATGAAGAAGCTCCATGTTGATGGATCTTTGGACTCACTCGTTTTTGAAAAGATTGAGACATGTGAACCATGTCTATTGGTAGATATGCATGAAGAAACTCCATACAGATGGATCATTTGGACTCACTTGATTTTGAATCACTTGAGACATGCAAATCATACCACATGGGCAAGATGACTGAAAGGCCTCGTTTTCAGTAAGATGGAACAAGAAAGCAACTAGTTGGAAGTAATACATTTTGATGTGTGCAGTCCAATGAGTGCTGAGGCACGCAGTGGATATCGTTATGTTCTTACTTCATAGATGATTTGAGTAGATGCTGAGTATATTTACTTGATGAAACACAAGTCTAAATTATTGAAAGGTTTAAGTAATTTCAGAGTGAAGTTGAAGATCGTCGTGACAAGATGATAAAATGTCTATGATATGATCATATAGATGAATATCTGAGTTACGGGTTTGGCACACAATTAAGACATTGTGGAAATTGTTTCACAACTAATACCGCCTGGAACACCATAGTGTGATGGTGTGTTCGAACAACATAACTGCACCCTATTGGATATGGTGCATACCATGATGTCTCTTATTGAATTACCACTATCGTTTATGGGTTAGGCATTAGAGACAACCGCATTCACTTTAAATAGGGCACCACGCAATTCCGTTGAGACGACACTGTATGAACTATGGTTTAGAAAAACCTAAGTTGTCATTCCTTAAAAGTTTGGGGCTGTGACGCTTATGTGAAAAAAGTTTCAGGCTGATAAGCTCGAACCCAACGCGGATAAATGCATCTTCATAGAATACCCAAAACAGTTGGGTATACCTCATTTTTCAAATCCGGAAGCAAAAGTGATTGTTTCTAGAAACGGGTCCTTTCTCGAGGAAAAGTTTCTCTCGAAAGAATTGAGTGGGAGGATGATGGAGACTTGATGAGGTTATTGAACCGTCACTTCAACTAGCGTGTAGCAGGGCACAGGAAGTTGTTCCTGTGGCACCTACACCAATTGAAGTGGAAGCTTATGATAGTGATCATGAAACATCGGATCAAGTCACTACCAAACCTCAATGGTCGACAAGGTTGCGTACTACTTCAGAGTGGTACGTAATCCTGTCTTGGAAGTCATGTTGCTAGACAACAATGAACCTACGAGCTATGGAGAAGCGATGGTGGGCCCGGATTCCGACGAATGGCTCGAGGCCATAAAATCCGAGAGAGGATCCATGTATAAAAACAAAGTGACTTTGGAACAACTACTTGATGGTCGTAAGGCTGTTGGGTGTAGATGGATTTTAAAAGGAAGACGGACAATGATGGTAAGTGTCACCATTAAGAAAGCTCGACTTGTCGTGAAGATGTTTTCCGACAAGTTCAAGGAGTTGACTACGATGAGACTTTCTCACTCGTAGCAATGCTAAGAGTCTGTTGGAATTATGTTAGCAGTTACTGCATTATTTATGAAATCTTGCAGATAGGATGTCAAAACATTGTTTCCTCGATGATTTTCTTGAGGAAAGGTTGTATGTGATACAACCAGAAGGTTTTGTCAATCCTGAAAGATGCTAACAAGTATGAAAAGCTCCAGCAATCCTTCTAAGGACTGGAGTAAGCATCTCGGAATTGAAATGTACACTTTTGATGAGATGATCAAAGATTTTGGGTTTATACGAAGTTTATGAGAAACTTGTATTTCCAAAGAAGTGAGTGGGAGCACTATAGAATTTTTTATGAGAATATGTTGTTAACATATTGTTGATCAGAAATGATGTAGAATTTCTGTAAAGCATACAGGGTTATTTGAAAAGTGTTTTTCAATGGAAAACCTGGATTAAGCTACTTGAACAGTGAGCATCAAGATCTATAAGGAAAGATAGAAAACGCTTAATAGTACTTCTAAATGAATACATATCGTGACAAGATTTTGAAGGAGTTCAAAATAGATCGGCAAAGAAGGAGTTCTTGGTTGTGTTACAAGGTGTGAATATTGAGTAAGACTCAAGACCTGACCACGGCAGAAGAGAGAGAAAGGACGAAGGTCGTCCCCTATGCTTTAGACGTAGGCTCTATAGTATGTTATGTTGTGTACCGCACCTGAAGTGTGCCTTGCCATGAGTCAGTCGTGGGGTACAAGAGTGATCCAGGAATGGATCACATGACAACGGTCAAACTTATCCTTAGTAACTAGTGGACTAAGGAATTTTCTCGATTATGGAGGTGGTAGAAGAGTTCGTCGTAAAGGGTTACGTCGATGCAAACTTTGACACTAATCCAGATGACTCTGAGTAGTAAACCGGATTCGTATAGTAGAGCAGTTATTTGGAATAGCTCCAAGTAGCGCATGGTAGCTGCATCTACAAGATGGCATAGAGATTTGTAAAGAACACATGGATCAGAAAGGTTTAGACCCATTGACTAATAAACCTCTTTCGCAAGTGAGATATGAAGAAACCCCATGGGTGTTGGATTCACTACAATCACATAGTGATGTGAACTAGATTATTGACTCTAGTGCAAGTGGGAGACTGTTGGAAATATGCCCTAGAGGCAATAATAAAATGGTTATTATTTTATTTCCTTGTTCATGATAATTGTCTATTGTTCATGATATAATTGTATTAACTGGAAACCATAATACATGTGTGAATACATAGACCACAACATGTCCCTAGTAAGCCTCTAGTTGACTAGCTCGTTGATCAATACATGGTTATGGTTTCCTGACCATGGACATTGAATGTCATTGATAACGGGATCACATCATTAGGAGAATGATGTGATGGACAAGACCCAATCCTAAGCATAGCACCAGATCGTATAGTTCGTCTGCTAAAGCATTCTAATGTCAAGTATCATTTCCTTAGACCATGAGATTGTGCAACTCCCGAATACCGTAGGAATGCTTTGGGTGTGCCAAACGTCACAACGTAACTGGGTGGCTATAAAGGCACACTACGGGTATCTCCGAAAGTGTCTGTTGAGTTGGCATAAATCGAGACTGGGATTTGTCACTCCGTGTGACAGAGAGATATCTTTGGGCCCACTCGGTATTGCATCATCATAATGAGCTCAATGTGAGTAATGAGTTAGCCACGGGATCATGCGTTACGGAACAAGTAAAGAGACCTGCCGGTAACGAGATCGAACGAGGTATGGGGATACCAACGATCGAATCTCGGGCAAGTAACATACCGATAGACAAAGGGAATTGTATATGGGATTGATTGAATCCCCGACATCGTGGTTCATCCGATGAGATCATCGTGGAACATGTGGGAGCCAATATGGGTATCCAGATTCCACTATTGGTTATTGGCCAGAGAGATGTCTCGGTCATGTCTGCATGGTTCCCGAACACGTAGGGTCTACACACTTACGGTTCGGTGACGCTAGAGTTGTTATGGGAAATAGTATGTGGTTACCGAAGGTTGTTCGGAGTCCCGGATGAGATCCCAGACGTGACGAGGAGTTCTGGAATGGTCCGAAGGTGAAGATCGATATATTGGACGAAGGGTATTGGAGTCCGGAATTGTTCCGGGGGTACCGAGTGACGACCAGCGTGTCCGAAAGGGGTTTCGAAGGCCCCGGCAAGCGTTGGGGGGCCTTATGGGCCAAGGGGAGGGGGCACATCCGCCCACTAAGGGGCTGAGCGCCCCTCCCACCCCATCTCACGTAACTTGGAGAGGTGGGGGAGCCTCCCCTAGGGCAGCCACCCCTCCCGGCTTGGGGGGCAAGTTTCCTAGGGGTGGGGGCGCCCAAACCCATCTTGGGTTTTCCCTGTGGCCGCCGCCCCTCCCCTAGGGAACCCTAGGGCGCCTCCTCCACCCCCTTCCCACTATATATAGTGAGGGAGAGAGAGGGCAGCCACACCCCTTCCCTGACGTAGCCCCTCCCTCCTCCAACTCTTCCTTCTCCTCCGTAGAGCTTGGCGAAGCCCTGCAGGAATACCACAAACTCCACCACCACGCCGTCGTGCTGCCGGAGTTCTCCCTCAACTTCTCCTCTCCTCTTGATGGATCAAGAAGGAGGAGACGTCCCCGGGCTGTACGTGCGTTGAACGCAGAGGCGCCGTCCGTTCGGCGCTAGATTAGATCTTCCGCAATTTGAATCGCCGCGAGTATGACTCCATCAACCGCGTTCTTGTAACGCTTCCGCTTAGCAATCTTCAAGGGTATGAAGATGCACTCCCTCTCTCTCGTTGCTAGCATCCCCTAGATTGATCTTGGAGACACGTAGGAAAATTTAGAATTATTGCTACGTTCCCCAACAGGTGGAAGTTACCACACAAATAGCTATCCAAAGCGCAAGCTATTACCGGAATTTGACGATGAGGCCTTAGAGCCCACACTGCCGAAGAATGATACGGCCAGCCGGCCGAATCCACCAGGTTGTGAACAAGATAGAGTGGCTAAAAAGTCGCGCATAAGTCAACACATGATCTACGTGAGAACTTGCGCCAAAAATCTGGCGCGACCAGATCCATCTATGGATCTAGGAAGCACGCTCCGGTACAAAACCAAAACCGAATACTACAACCGTCCGAACACCATGGCACATCCCAATACAGGGGTGCCCCACACCCCTTATGTTTCACTGATGAGGTGGTAGATCATGAATTCCCAGAAGGATTCAAACCGGTGAACATAGAGGCATACGACAAGACCACAGACCCCGGAGTCTGGATCGAGGACTTTATCCTCCATATACATATGGCTCGCGGAGACAATCTCCATGCCAATAAATACTTGCCCATCAAGCTTAATGGGCCAGCTCGGCACTGGCTAAAAAGCCTCCCCAAAAACTCAATTGGAAGTTGGGAGGAGCTCGAGGATGCTTTTCGGGCTAATTTCCCAGGGACTTATGTCCGACCTCCGGATGCAGACGATTTAAGTCATATAATCCAACAGTCCGGGGAGTCTACCCGAAAGCTTTGGAATAGGTTCCTCACTAAGAAGAATCAAATTGTCGACTATCCGGATGCCGAAGCCTTAGCAGCTTTGAAACACACCGTCCATGACGAATGGCTCGCAGACACCTTGGCTATGAAAAACCGAGAAATATGGCAGCCCTAACAAGCATCATGACCCGCTTTTGTGCGGGCGAAGACAACTGGTTGGCCCGTAGCAGCACCAGTGACCCAAGCACATCCGAAGTCAGGGATGGCAATGGAAAACCACGACGCAACAAAAACAAGCATCGAAATAAAGAAGGTAGCCCAAATAACATGGTGGTAAATGCAGGATTCAGGGGCTCTCGACCAGGTCAGCGGAAAAAGCCTTTCAAAGGCAGCAGAGAAGGACAATCAGGCCTAAACAAAATTCTTGACAAGCTCTGTCAGATTCACGGCACCCTCGACAAACCTGCAAATCATACCCACAGAGAATGTTGGGTCTTCAAGCAAGCCGGTAAGCTAAACGCCGAACACAAAGGGGAATAGACACCAAGCGAAAATGAGGATGAACCTCACTAGCAAAGCACCCGAGGACAGAAAAAGCTCCCACCAGAGGTTAAAATGGTAAACGTGATCCATGCGACGAAGAGGAGAAGCAAGCATGCACTCCCAGACACATGAGCCATAGAGCCCGTCACCCCTAGGTCCAACCCCTGGTTGGCCTGCCCGATCATTTTTGATCGTATGGATCACGCGACAAGTATCCGGCACGAAGGACTGGCGGCCTTGGTGTTAGACCCAATAATAAACGGGTACCATTTCACACGAGTCCTCATGGACGGCGGCAGTGATCTAAATCTGATATATCAGGACACACTCCGCAAAATGGGGATAGACCCAACACAAATAAACAACAGTAGTACTACCTTCAAGGGAGTAATACCAGGTCAAGAGGCCCGCTGTACGGGCTCTCTACTACTAGAGGTTGTATTCGGTTCTCTCGATAACTTCCGGAGCAAAAGGCTAACTTTCCACGTCGTTCCATTCCGAAGTGGTTATCAAGCACTACTCGAAAGAAAGGCTTTCGTTCGTTTTAATGCAATACCGCATTATTCTTTTCTCAAGATTAACATGCCCGGTCCACGTGGCATCATCACAGTAAGCAGAAATACCGAATGTTTTTTTACATGTGGAAGAGGATGTGACGGATTTAACAGTCGCGAACTAGACGACCTCACCAACCAGAAAAAATGACAGGTCGTCAAGACCACGAACACGGTTAGACAAGTTCGGTGCTCCACCACACATACAGTAAATTGGTTTGATGATCAAACTCTCATAGACGATACCAGGGGCTTCCCGCGTGTAATCAGGGCCAGCCCGGCTCAAGCTGACTTCTCTTGAATTTTGATAGTTCATTAACAATAACCAATTCTTTTTTTGGCATGACAACTTTCACCTAAGTTCTTTCCTTTTACATATGACAATCGTGCTACACCCGTCCAGGACACGGCACAACGGAAATACAGGTGCAAACGTGCAGCAGGGACCTGCCCAAAGGTTTCTTTTTAGATTAAGACCCTACGTAAACCTTTTTTACTGTCTCTTGTTGCTCACATCCTACGGATACTCCACACAACCAAGAAGGATGCTGACGTTATTGGCATGTGGCCATGTCAGGATATTGCACGTACCTGGACACATGGGGTTTATTATTAAGGGCACTGTTTAGCCCGGTATATATTATAAAGACCGAACACCTTAGGGAGTGTTCAGCGTCGCGAGTTTGGCCCTATATGCATCAGCTCCGAATCATGTCTTTCGTCAAATTTTGGGTTTGCCCGGCTCCCGCATTTTGGTACCTTACGTTCCGTTTATCGGCTAAGGTAGCACTGGGAGAACTACTATGATTGTGCCCTGGTTCGCCCGGATGAGCACCTTAGTAGAGAAAGCCGAAAACTGACTGTCATGATATAGCGAGAGACTGGTCAACCACTCAATGACTCAGCAGAATCTTCAGGATTCCTCCGCATTAACAAAGGGCCATTTCCCGGTCAGGTACGCATGCGCCCCGTATTCGGACGAGCGCAGAAGTACCAGGGGCTATATAGTAGCCCCACCGTCAAACTCCTATGGCTAAGTGAAAGTGTTAAAGCAATATAGTCTGATTGCCTCGTTCGCTGCGCTATCACCTCCTTAATGGACTAAGACATTGGATCAAGTGTGGATATGTGTTTTCTGTGAACACCCCCGCATTGTATGCGTGGGGGCGGAAGCCAACGACTGCAAACTTTTAGGTTATATACATATATACATGAACGGCCACACAGGAGGCATCACAATACTTTCAGGAAAAAGTATAAATACAGCCTTGATAATTCAATAAACATTGTTTTTACAATGGGAGTACATGTCACTCGAACATAATATTCTTCGAGCACTGAGCCTCTATCAAACGAGCGCCTTCAAGAACTTCTTCAAAGTAGTGCTCGGCAGCCACTCGGCCTACGGCCGAACCCTGTGTCGCAATAGTGGTGGCCTCCATCTCCGCCCAGTACGTCTTGACACTGGCAAAGGCCATCTGCGCACCCTCTATGCGTGCTGATCTCTTTACAGCATCGATGCGTGGCACAGCACCAAGGAATTGTTGCACTAAACTAAAGTAGCTATTCGGCCTTGGCCCTCCCGGCCACAGGTGATCCACAACGGACCTCATGGCAAGTCCTGACAACCTATGGATCTCGGCGCACTCGGCCATTCGCTCATTCAATAGTAGCGGACGGACTGGACCATGAAACTGTGACCAGAACAGCCTTTCCACTTCGTGATCTTTCTGATCCTTGAAGTACTCGGCCGCATCAGCAGCACTTGCAGCCAAATCCACATAGGCGTCCGTAGAACTCCATAGTCGGTCAAGAGGAGCATACTTCGGATCTCCGAATTTAGTCCGCAACAAGAACGGCTTCCTAGACATGATATCTGCAGCTTGATGCAGCTCCTCCTTCGTCGCTCTAATTTTGGAGCGGGCTTCCTTGGCAGCTACCAGGGCCTTCTCCAGGTTCGTCGCCCTCGCTCGGCTTTCTTCTTCAAGAAGCTGGTAACGGTCGGCGGCATCTTTTAACTCTACAGCCATTTTAGCTATTCTTTCCTTACTCTCGCAATGTGCGGCCTGTTCGGCCCTCAACTCTTCGGCCGCCTTTAGAGTGGCCGCATTGCTACTCCTTGCTTGCTCCTTGGCTCGGGCAAGCTCCGCCCGAAGGGTCTCCACGGTGGCAGCTCCATCTGCAATCACAACATATTAAAGATACCGGCATCATGCTCCTCTTATTATGTGACGATCACCAGAGAAATCACTCACCCTGCGCCTCGTCAAGCCGCTAGTTGACAAGCACGATATCGACATCGGCCGCATCAAGTTGCCGCTTTAGCTCGGTAAACCCATCAGTTCAGCTAGCCACCGTAGCCTCAGCCAACTGCACATAAAGGTAGTCAGGTTATTACCTAGGAATATGATCCTCGAGTTGCCGCCGTTCTAGAAAACCAGAGTCTCAGGGGCTACTGTCTGCATAGGGCACACCTAACATGTGCGGTACTATCAAAAACATACACTATTTCACGTACCTCAAAGCCTTTCAGCAGACTCATAAACGCTTCGTGCAAACTGCTTTCAGCGGATGAAATCCTTTCAATTACCGTACCCATTAGCGTACGATGCGCTTCTGAGACGGCCGCTTGCCCCAGAAGATCCTTTAGTGCGTCCGACCACACATTGTACGGTTCCGGACCCTTGCTGCCGCTCTCCTTAGGAGCCGGATACTGGGAATTCCGGGTAGCCAAAGGGTTATCCTTTGGTCGTGGCGGATCCGGAGATACCCTCCGCGACGACACTTCAAGGTCGCCCGCCTCATGAGGCGGGTGTCGGCGGGAGGTGTTTCGCTCTCCATCATCTCTGGAAGGAGATCCCCCGAAGACGAACTCTGTCGAGAAGGGCTACGCTCCGGACTACAATTTATAAGCATTGTTTATTGTCTTCAGAAGTAAGGTAGGATATTTTCACTATTAAATACTTTCCGATTACTTACAGCTCGGTAGAGGGCTGATCCCCGCGCGGACATTGTGCGGCAAGAATACCCTCTGAGGCAGGACCCTCTGACGAAGATTTCTTCTCCTGTTTGGAAACCTTAGTTCCTGGATCTTCAGAGGTAGTCCTCTTCCTTCCCTGGGGAGAGAGAATGTCAGATTCTTCCTCCTGGTTATCCACCCTCGTGGAGGCGCTCATTCTCCCGGTTGGAATAAGTGGCGAGTGAGGCCCGGTTTCGCCCTCTTTATTCCTCCCTTCATCTTCCTCTGAGGGCACTAGATGAGGTGTCGGCTTGAGCATCTTGTCCAGCACTGGATTGTCCAAGCCCTCAGGAAGAGGGGCCGGACACTTGATCATCTTCGCATTTGTCCTCCAGTCCTGGTCATAGAGCGACTCTTTAGAATGGTTCCATGATAAATAAAAGGACAGCGGGTTCGGCCATGGGATTACTTACTTGATCAGCAGGGCGGTTGCAGCTCAAACCCACGTCCTCGGTGGTGTCCGGACACTCTATTTGGGGCCCGAAGAACGATTTATACATCTCTTCGAGCATCATGCCGAGGAAATGTTGAATAGCTCGCGGTCCTTCCGGGTTGAATTCCCACATACGAAGGGGCCATCGTTTGCAAGGCTGGACTCGATGAACTAGCATAACTTGCATTACCATAACCAGACTGAAATCTGTCTCAAAGAGATCTCGGATACGGCTCTGCAGTATTGGCACGTCCTTTGCTGGACCCCAGCTCAGCACCCTGCTGATCCATGACATAAGTTGTGGTGGGGGGGGCGAGCGAAAGGTGGGGTGGGCTACCCACTTGGCACTTCGGGGAGCTGTGATGTAAAACCACTCCCGCTGCCACAATCTGGACACCTCTGGGAAGGAACCCTCTGGCCATGGAGCGTTGGCTATTTTGCTTATTAAAGCACCTCCGCACTCTGCGTGTCGCCCCTCACTCATCTTAAGCTTCACATCGAAGGTCTTGAGCCACAGACCGAAGTGACGGGTAATGCGGAGGAAGGCCTCACATACGACAATAAATGACGAGATGTGAAGAAGGGAGTCCGGGGCCAGATCATGGAAATCCATCCCATAATAGAACATAAGACCCCTAACAAAGGGATCCAGAGTGAGGCCTAGTCCTTGGAGGAAGTGGGAGATGAACACGACACTCTCGGTGGGTTCGGGAGTAGTGACGACCTGCCCTCAGGCAGGCAGCCCCTGCCCGACCTGAGCTTTGGGTGTTAGAAGTCGAGGCGGGGGAAGGATTCGATTGAGCACGAGAGGGAAAAGGAAAAGGCCTCGTCCTCGTTATAAAGGAGGTGAATATCAAGCGTCCTCCTCGTGGACGTTTTGGACTTGCCTAAGATCTAGGAGTCATACCAACATGCAAGGTTGGGTGACCCACGTCTGTATTGATGAGAATCCCATGATAAGGGGAACACGATCTCTGCTTTGACAAGATGTGTCAAGAAAATCGCCTCGCAATATGTGCGGTGCTGGTTGAGAAAAATGGTTCGAATAATGACCGGGCCGTGGCATGATGTCATGCTGTCAAAATGTGTCAGCAGATTAGATTGGTGGAAATATTATTCTCTCTATGGTGGGATGTGGAACTTGTTTTGCAGGGCTGGACACTATCCTTGTGTTCAAACTCTTCCATGGAGTATTCGGAGGAGGAACCCGCCTTGCAATGCCGAAGACAATACAGCGCGCCGGACTCATCGTCATTGAAGCCTGGTTCAGGGGTTGCTGCGGGAGTCCAGGATTAGGGGGTCTCCGGAGAGCCGGACTATATCCTTTGGTCGGACTGTTGGACTATGAAGATAAAAGATTGAAGACTTCGTCCCATGTCCGGATGGGACTCTACTTGGCATGGAAGGCAAGCTAGGCAATACGGATATGTATATCTCCTCCCTTGTAACCGACCTTGGGTAACCGTAGCCCCCTCCGGTGTCTATATAAACCGGAGGGTTTTAGTCCGTAGGACAACATACAATCATACCATAGGCTAGCTTTGTCGGTGTTCTGGGAACGGGGGTCCCCAGACTTGCCTGCCTGCGGCCTGCGGCGTGGCTCAAGGGGGGCCCAGCACGGCCCATCTTCATCAACACAGACCCAAGACCCTCGCGAGGGGCCAAGCCCCGCGGGGCGGACGACACGGAGCTTCCTCAGGCACGGCCTCATCAGGCTGGCTCCCGAGGAGGCGGAGAGATCAAGGCGGGGTACCTCACGAGGTGCCCGTGACGCAAGCCATGACGACCAAGGGCGCCAGGCAGGTGCCAGCCCGCGCAGTGTCCTCCTTTCCTCTTTGGTGCAAAGGGGGCAAGCGCAGCCGCGGAGTGCCGAGGCATCAGGCAAAGGTTGCCATCTCGGTGCAACGAGACCAAGACCAGGAAGACTGCAAGAGGAGGTCATCGTGGAGCCCAAGACGGCGTCACCACCAGAGCTTTGTGCAGGCGAAGACTACTTTTGTCAGGGTAGCAACTACTAGTTGTCCCCCTTCAAAATAGCCCGCCATTGTTGGCTCCCTTCCCGCTCGATATTTGGGAAGAGGACCAGGGCCTCTATAAATAGGACCAGCCACCCACAGAAGAGAGGGGTTTGGAGGGGTTAAGAGGAGAGGTTCGATAGGAGGTTGAATCGGATAAAGACAATCAGAGAGAGAGAGAGAGAGAGAGAGAGAAGGGTGGCTAAACTCCTCCCAATAGTTCATCGCCCCAGCCAAGAACAGACCCTCGCGAGGCTGTTCTTCCTTGTATCATTCATCATCATCAACCCAAGAGGCAATCCACCACACCACAAACTGGAGTAGGGTATTACACCACAACGGTGGCCCGAACCAGTATAAACCCTGTGTCTCTTGTGTTGTTCTTTCCATAGCTTAGATCTTAGCGAGGCGGAGGGGTGCAGGTAGGTAGGAAGCGAGATCTCCGCGCGCACCCCAGTGTTCGAACCTCAAGGGTCTGCCGGAACCCGAAACCCGACATTTGGCACGCCAGGTAGGGGTGCGCCGGAATTCGTCTTCCACCACCCCGTTCTCCTCCGACCATCGCATCCATGTCTAACGCTCGTCGGGCCCGCGCCGAGCGCCGGGCCGCTCTCGCTTCCCGCGTCGCCCAGACGGCTCCTGTTGGCGGGCGTCCTCACCGTTCCCCGTCACCTGCCGTCAACGCCGCCACCGGCCCGGCAGGGGACGAGCAGCAAGCATCGTCTCAGCATCCGTCCGTGCGGCAAGATAGCCGCACCGCAACTCCCTCGCTCCCCCCGGCTGGTTCTTCGTCCCGCGCGCTCCGCGCACCCATGGGGGCTCGAGCTGCGCTCATTGCGGCAAACGAGCTCCTGCGCTACCGCCCCGTCGACGATGTCTATGAAGAATGGCTCGACCGCGTCGTCGAGCTCGTCTGCGCCGCAGGGGGCTCTCTCGCGCCGTCCGTTCCGCTGCACCACACCCCGCCCAGCGCGGGCGACGAAGCTCCGGCGGCGCCCCGGCCGCCTCCTCCTCAAGAAGGTGCCATGGCTCCAAGGCGAGTGGCCCCTGGGCGGAACCCGCTCCGTCAGGTGCCAGCGCAGCAAGAGCAGAGCTGCCAGGAAGTCCCTCGCCCGCAAGAAGCTGCCCGGGTGCTCCCTGCTCCAGCACGTCGCGACCATGCTCCTGCTCCCGCACGTCAAGACCCAGCTGCAGCGCGTGGGGACATGCAAGACCAAGCTCTCCATCACCCAAGACCTCCCGTGGCCACAGCAGGCTGCCGTGCCTTCACCGCCGAGCTACGCAGTGTCGCGTGGCCCGGCAAGTTCAAGCCAGACCTGCCTCCTCGCTATGATGGCACGGCTAACCCTGCGGAGTTCCTCCAGCTCTACTAGCTGGGCATCGAAGCTGCCAACGAAGACGAGAAGGTCATGGCGAACTGGTTTCCCATGGCGCTCAAGGACGGGGCCTGCACCTGGCTCCTGAACCTGGCTCCAGGCACGATCTCCTCCTGGGACGAGATGCGCACCCACTTCATCGCCAACTTCCAAGGTACTCGCGACCGGCCACCCACCGTGAGCGACATGCGCCGCATCAAGCAACAACCCGGGGAGACCCTGCAGAAGTACATCCGGCGCTTCAACAATGCACGCCTGAAGATTCCCAGGGTGACTGAAGAGGCCATCATCTCAGCTTTCTCCGATGGCGTGCGCGATGTCAAGATGAAGGAGGAGCTGCCGATGCATGAAGACCTGTGCACTTCTTTGGAGCTGTTCAACTTGGCAACCAAGTGCGCCAGGGCTGAGGAAGGGCGTCTCTCCCTCCTCGAGCTGCCTGCCGCGGACCCGGAAGAGAAGAAGGCCAAGGCCAAGGATGTGAAGCGCAAGGGGGCTGCCGTGCTCGCGGCAGAACCAGACACCAAGCGGGGCAGAGATCAGCCCGAGCCTTCCAAGGGCAGCCGGTACTGCGTGTACAACAACCTCCACACCCACAACACCAACGAATGTCAAGAGCTCCGAGCCATGCGAGAAGGAAGGATCGGCCGTCGCCCCAACCGCGGTGACCGGGGCTACGGTCGAGGAGGAGGAAGGAACGCGGGATGCTGGGAAGACCGAGGCCCGCGCCAATGGTGGCGCGATCAACCTCACGAGGATCGCTGGCAAGACCCGCCTCGCGAGGGAGACTGGAGGGGTCGGCCTCGCGAGGATCGCCCGCAAGGCAATGCAGGCCTCCGTCCGCTGCGGCCGCAACCAAGGATAAATGAGGACCGCCACCAGGACGAGGAGGCTGGGGGCTTCCAGGAGCCGCGCGCGATAGCTTGCATCCTGGGCGGGGCTTATGCCCCAGCCTCTCAACGCATCTTCAAGCAGTTCGCCCGCGAAGTGAATGCAGTCCTCCCCAAGCTCGAAACCACGCGCCCTCTCAGGTGGTCGGCGTGCGCCATCATGTTCAGCTCGGCAGATCAGCTCAAGTGTGCGGCTACAGCCGGAGTCCTCCCGATGCTCTGTTCCCCAATCATCAGCAACGTGGTGGTCACCAGGACCCTCATCGATGGCGGGGCAGGGCTCAACATCCTGTCCGTGGAAACATTCAACAATCTCCAAGTGCCCTACAGCTAGCTTCAGCCAACCAAGCCTTTCTCCGGAGTCACCGATGGCTCCACGGTCCCGATTGGGCAGGTCCGCCTCCCTGTCACCTTCGGGGCACGTGACAACTACCGCACCGAGCTCATCGACTTCGACGTCGCTCACATTCGCCTGCTGTACAACGCCATCCTCGGGTACCCAGCGCTGGCCAAGTTCATGGCCGTAACTCACCACGGCTACAACGTCCTCAACATGCCAGGAAGTGGCGGAGTCATCACGGTGCCCTGTGAAGAGAAGGATGTGGTGTGTTCCCTGGAACGAGCCTTTTAGGCCGCGTCACTAGAAGACCCGGATCGCGGAAGCAGGAGGCTTCCCAAGACCGCCCCCAAGAAGAAGAAGACATCGTCCGGCCCGGCTCCTCAGGTGGCAGGCCCCTATGGGCCTGTGCCTGCCCAGGGGGAACCTCCTTCCATCGCATAGGAAAGCGCGCCCGGCGCCCTCCTCGGGCAGGGCTCGGGGGCTCTCCCCTGGAGGTCCACCGACCTGGCTAGGGTCACGAGGGAGGCGCTTGGGCACCACATGGAGGCGTGTTTCGAAGCACGTTTCCCTCAAGAAGGAGTAAGGCAAGGAGAGCCAGCCATTCAGGAGCTACAGGAGTCAAGAGTCATGAAAGGCGGCCGCCATCTACCAGCAGTGGCTCCCCATCTAGGCGAGGATGGTGGGCTGCGCATCTGCATCGACATACCAGGGCTCAACCGAGTCGCCTCTCTGGAGCGCCTCTGGCCCTCATGAGTGGGGCGCTGCGGAGGTCCACCCCACAGCTACGTTCGCATGCCTTACGGCTTGCCGAACGCGGCTGCCATGTACCAGCGCCTCATGAGGGGCATCATGGAGGCACGAGAGGCCAGGCATTCCGTAGCCCTGGCGGAGATGGAGATGGTCCGCGGGGAGCCACCAGCACCTCCGGAGCGTCCCGAGGCCCCCGGGCCTGGGGGCTCATGAGGATCGGCTTCCGCAGCCCACCGAGTCTGCTACACCAACACCCCTTCGTCCTCAACGTCATCAGGTGACATCTTTCAAGTTTCACTTCCAGCTGGGAGTGCCTTCCAGGGCTGCATTATTCCCAGGCCGTGTGGGTCCGTCCCTGCGGCATGTATCCCTTTTATTTCATATTGTTAGCTTACCTTATTGGGGGCACCCCTCGGGCTGCATGATCCCCAAGTCGCTCGGGCCAGACCCAGCGGCTTGTATCCCATTTGCGTTTATTCCCGGTTATGCATTATACCCACCATGTTAGATTATTTGATGTCGGTCCACGGCACCTCTTCTTCTCCATGCCGACCACTTGCACGTTAAAGGGGGGGTACCTGAGCATCGCGACTCAGGGCTCTTACTGGCTCTCCAGCCCTCACCCTCTGGCCTTGTCCACGGCATCGCGACCTGGCATACCAGCGACGGCTGAGACCAGCTCGAGGGCCGGGACCCGAGGACGTAGAGTGCTGACATCTAACCGAATTTGCAGGGACACATCACAAGATAAGGCCCAGTGCCAGGCGCAACCCGCCTAGAGGTAGGGCCCCGTGAGTCCCGCGCTGGCTCACGGGTGCCCAGATACACCTCGCCAGGCCCTACCGTGCCAGCCACGTGTCAGGGCGGGGCTGTACACGCCCCGGGGGCTCCTCCCAGAGGGGGCCCCCTCCCACGTACCAGTGGAAGCACCATGCTCCGTGCTGGATGACGACACTGCCGAGGAGCGGCTATGCCCATACACATACGGAAGTGCTATGCTCCACGCTGGTGATAAACAACTGAGGGTGGCCCCCGGGCCGCATCAACCTCAGGGAGCCCAGAGCTCAGTGTCTAGCCTCATCGCAACGCCTCCCCTCGGGAGTGCCGCGCGAGGGGGCTGTGCCTGGGTCACGCCCAGACGGACGCCGCCCAGCCCCCGCTCTCCCCCCCCCCCCCGGGGCCTGGTTCGCCCCCCGGGCCTGGTTCGCGCGTCTCTCCCCGAGCGGAGCCAAGGTACGAAGGCCGTTTGAGCGTCAAGGGGGACTCCTGAGCATCGCGACTCAGGAGCCTAACTGGTCACGTAGCCCCTCACTCCTTGGCCCCGTCCTGGTTTCCGGTCGGGACTAACGCTGGGTGAGGTATGCGCGCCGGCCGGGCTCTGCAGACGTAGAACGGTAGATCCACCCACTTCACACCTCCCTACTTGCTGTTCGTGCGCCAAGGGGGACTCCTGAGCATCGCGACTCAGGAGCCTAACTTGTCACGTAGCCCCTCACTCCTTGGCCCCGTCCTGGTTTCCGGTCGGGACTAACGCTGGGTGAGGTATGCGCGCGGCCGGGCTCTGCAGACGTAGAACGGTAGATCCACCCACTTCACACCTCCCTACTTGCTGTTCGTGCGCCAAGGGGGACTCCTGAGCATCGCGACTCAGGAGCCTAACTTGTCACGTAGCCCCTCACTCCTTGGCCCCGTCCTGGTTTCCGGTCGGGACTAACGCTGGGTGAGGTACGCGGGGCCGGGCTCTGCCGGCGTAGAACATAAGCAAGTAGGAAGGAAAAGCGCAAATTTCGAGGAATTCAAAAGCAAATATTACAGTCCACACTGTTATCTCAATGCCAAACGCAAGTTTAAACGCCTCCCCGAGGCATGATACATGTGCAGGAATTAAAGGCAGGACAGGAGCCACGACGAGTCACTTGTCGGCGAGAGCGGAATGGGTTCGCCTTACGAGCAGTGGTCGGCAGCGCCTTGCTTCGGCTTGGTGCTGAAGGCCCGGAACTTCCCCAGCAGAGCCTCCGCGCGACCCTTCACGGCCTCGGCAGCGGCAGCGGCACGCTCGCCGCTTACTGGCTCCAGCAGGCTGTCGAGGTCGACGCCGGGATCGCGAAGGTAGATGTGGGTGAGGACCCGCGTCAGTGCTGCAGAAGACAGGACACGCGCCTCGGCCTCGGCCGTGGGGCCAAGGCCAAGGGCGACATCTTCAAGAGCGCGAACCAGGAAGGGAAGCAGCTTGGCGGGGCCGTCCTCGGCGCCAGCCAGCGGGCTCTCCAGGCCGCTGTCGTAAAGCGTCCTCAGCGAGGAGCGAGCCTTCGCCTCCATCTCCGTGAAGGCCACGCGGTCCTCGGCAAGAACCAGGGCCTTGTCGTCCAGCTCGGCCTTCCTCGCCCCCAACTCCTGCTCCAGCACGCGTCGCGGCGCTTCCTGAGCTGCCTCCCTCTCCTTGACGGCCGCCTCGCGAGCCTTCACGCCTTCTTCCTGCTCTTGGCGAAGGCGGACCTCTTTCGCGAGCTGGTCCCGCAGGCCTTGCAGCTCGTCCTCCAGCGCCTTGCAGCGACCACGGACGTCGACCGATCCCCCAGGGCTGCGTCACGAGCAGCCTTCGCCTCAAGAACGACCTGTTTCTCCTCATCGCAAGCCGTCGAGGCCTGGACCAGCGCCGCCCGAATCGAAGCGTCGGAGCGAACCCATCCTGAAGCCAGCTCCAAGCGCCCGGCCACCAAGCGAGGGTCGGCGCCAAGAAGATCCTGCCGCAGTCCGGTCCAGCTCAGCAGCAGCATGATCCAGAACGGCAGAAGGAGTCGGAGAGACAAAGCCGGTGGAGTAGGAGGAGAAGGCGGCAGCGCGGCCACAACATCCTGAGGCGGAGTCTGCTGCGCCCCAACGGCTGTAGTGGCGGCAGGCAAAGGACACCTCGGGAGTCACTTGGGCCGTGGGCTGAGCTCGCCCCAGCCGGCTCAGCCAGGCCTCGAGGACGACCGGGAAACGCTTACGGGTCGTCGCCAGTGAGCTCGAGCGGCCTCCGGCCAAATTTGAAGCCTGAAAGCCGGCTAGAAGGGTCAACCTCCGGAAGCTTGGAAGCGGAAGGTGCGTCTGCGGCCCGCCTCGGGGCCGGGGTAGACCCACGGGAGATCAGCCCGGTCCTGTCCTTCTTCGGGATCGGGGGCAAGCTCCCGCCGTCCTGCTCGCCGTCATCCTCGTCGTCATCGCTCGGAGAGAGGCGGAGAACGCGGGACCTGCGCCGGGAGAGGGGAGCCCTCGACTCTCCGTCAGTCACCTCGGAGTCAGGCCCTTTTTCCCGCTCCCCTCCTTCCTCCTCTTCGCTGGAATCGTCAGAGGGCACGTCCACCGGTTCCTCGGGAGTTTCCATGGGCACGGGCCCATCCCCGTTGAAGACGGGCATGGACTCCACTACCTGCTCCCAGTCGTCGCGGAGGAACAAGGGCGTAGGAGCGCCCTCCAACCTCGCCACATCACCCCCGACCAGAGATTGGAGGACCGCAGCCAGATCTCCATCGGCCCAGGCCGCGGGGCTCGGATGGGGCCTCCACATCAGAAGTGAGTACCGCCGAAGCGGAGCCAGCTGGTGCTCCAGGAATTCCCTCAGCAGCGACGCGCCAGTCAGCTTCGCCGCCGCCATGTTGGCCGACTTCAGATCTGCGTCCATCTTCTCCAGCACCAGCTTCGCACGGGGGTCCGCGAGCTCAGCTCGACCCCAATCGCTGGAGCTCGTGGGCTGCTCCGTGGGCAAGATCAGCCAAGGGTGGATGCGCCCAGCATCCACCAGGACCCACTTTCCCCTGAAGCCCTCAATCCTTTTCCCGGGATTCGAGATGGCAATGGCGCCACCGTACGCGATGAAGCTCGCGCACGCGGAAGCAGGACCGCGAGAGGTCCGGAGGTAGAAGTAGTGGCGCAGCAAGGCCACTGAGGGCTGCACCCCTATGTGAGCCACGCAATAATAGGCGAAGATTGCCAGGAGAAGGACGGAGTTGGGGTGGAGATGCAAAGCATGTAGCTTGTAATGGCAGAGGACAGAGAAGAAGAACTCAGAGAAGGGAGGCACCAGGCCGGCGGCAATGGCACTTACGAAGAACGGATAGACGGTGCTCCCTTGGCCTTCTAGGGTGGCGGAGCCGGCCTTGAGCGCCTTCGCCCTGTTGATGCCCTGTGCCGCCGCCATCCGGCGCAACCAGGCAAGGCTCGCCTCCGACACGTTTGGCGAGTCCAGGGCAGACGAGTACCAAGCTTCGGCCGGGGACTGACGAGGCGCCATGGCTTCCTAGGTCACGCGGCCAGAGTAGATCTGGAGATTTTGGAGGAAGGAAGGAGAGGCATAAGAAAGGGGATCTGAGCAGCAAACGGAGAAAGCAAAAAGCGAAGCCTGGGAAGATGCCGCTCCCTTATCAACTCGCGCGGTTGCTGAGGCGCCCACGTCCAGTCAACCGCCACGCGGCGCCCAAGGCCGCAGGCTGTTAGGTCCCGCGGCGCTTCGCTCTTGCCCTTCCGCCTCCCTGCACGGCCAAGTCCGGGCGCGCCTTGGGCCCGGGGGCTACTGTCGGTGTTCCGGGAACGGGGGTCCCCAGACTTGCCTGCCTGCGGCCTGCGGCGTGGCTCAAGGGGGGGGGCAGCACGGCCCATCCTCATCAACACAGACCCAAGACCCTCGCGAGGGGCCAAGCCTCGCGGGGCGGACGACACGGAGCTTCCTCAGGCACGGCCTCATCAGGCTGGCTCGCGAGGAGGCGGAGAGATCAAGGCGGGGTACCTCACGAGGTGCCCGTGACGCAAGACATGACGACCAAGGGCGCCAGGCGGGTGCCAGCCCGCGCAGTGTCCTCCTTTCCTCTTTGGTGCAAAGGGGGCAAGCGCAGCCGCGGAGTACCGAGGCATCAGGCAAAGGTTGCCATTTCGGTGCAACGAGACCAAGACCAGGAAGACTGCAAGACGGAGGTCATCGTGGAGCCCAAGACGGCGTCACCACCAGAGCTTTGTGCAGGCGAAGACTACTTTTGTCAGGGTAGCGAGTACTAGTTGTCCCCCTTCAAATTAGCCCGCCATTGTTGGCTCCCTTCCCGCTCGATATTTGGGAAGAGGACCAGGGCCTCTATAAATAGGACCAGCCACCCACAGAAGAGAGGGGTTCGGAGGGGTTAAGAGGAGAGGTTCGATAGGAGGTCGAATCGGAGAAAGTCAATTAGAGAGAGAGAGAGAAGGGTGGCTGGACTCCTCCCAGCAGTTCATCGCCCCAGCCAAGAGCAGACCCTCGCGAGGCTGTTCTTCCTTGTATCATTCATCATCATCAACCCAACAGGCAATCCACCACACCACAAACTAGAGTAGGGTATTACACCACAACGGTGGCCCGAACCAGTATAAACCCTGTGTCTCTTGTGTTGTTCTTTCCATAGCTTAGATCTTAGCAAGGCGGAGGGGTGCAGGTAGGTAGGAAGCGAGATCTCCGCGTGCATCCCAGTGTTCGAACCTTAAGGGTCTGCCAGAACCCGAAATCCGACAAGCTTCTAGGGTTTAGCCTCTCTGATCTCGTGGTAGATCAACTCTTGTAATACTCATATCATCAAGAACAATCAAGCAGGATGTATGGTATTACCTCCATAAAGAGGGCCCGAACCTGGGTAAACATCATGTCCCCTGCCTCCTTTTACCATCCACCTTAGACGCACAGTTCGGGACCCCCTACCGGAGATCCACCGGTTTTGACACCGACAGTTGCCCTGGCAATGTCATCAGCGGCTGGAATGCAGTCATCAACCCTAGTACTCTCATTTTCTTCAGCAGCCTGATTTTCATCAGCGGTACTGGCATGTTCTTCAGTTTGATGAGCAGATGCTTCAGCCTGAGGAGATTCAGCTTTCGAAGTAAATTTCTCAGCCAACTTCACAAATCTGTCTTTCGCTCCAAGCCAATCTGTGAGGTACACATTGAATTCATCACTGAGTCCTTTGATCTCAGTTTGTATAGCAACAAGTTCATCAGTTGTCATATTGACAATGTTTTTCTTCATAAAGCGCTCCTTTTTGTATTGAGCTTTCTTCAGTTGCCTAGCCTGCTCAAACTTCCATTTTTCTTTGCCAATGAAGGCGGTCAGCATATGACTTTGGCCAGGAGTGAGCTTGAAGTTAGGCACAGGTGTGTTGGGGTACTTGTGCTAGAGATCAATGAAGTCAAGGATCATCTTTGGATCCAACATTAATGGCTCATTTGTGCCTTTGGCTCAAGCGGCCCTTTCTTGCCTGTCTCTGATGATTTCGGCGAGTTCATCATCATCAGAGGACGGTACTTGGAATACGACCTGCTACTTTTGAGGACTTGGTCTAGTGCCTCATCCAGCAGTGGCCTTAGTCTTCAGTGATGTGGGGCCTGTTGAGGAATGCAGAGGAACTGAAGAACTTGTTGAGGCTCCTGAGGCAATTGATTTGCCTATGGTCCTTTGACACGAGGCAATATGCACGTACTCGCGCCGACCGCAGAAATCTTCACTCCGCCACCACCGTAGCCGTCTTCCTCCGCCGAGTTAGGGCGTGGAAGATCTACACAGACGAACTTCATCTCTACACCTCACTGTTCGTCGTGTTCTTCATCCAGGGTAATTAAAAGTTACTTTTACTGCCCTCGTTGATTCGAATGATTATCTTCAAAATCTTCAAAGGTGTTTTTCTTCATAGCTTCACACACTAAACACCTCACAAGTCATCTATTCTTGATTCATTTCTCTAAGCATCATTTTTCTTCAAGATTCCTCAATTGTGTGGGTCTTCGATCTATACAACTCTGGAACCTAAGACAAAGAACGCTTAGTGAAATTCTTCAAGACTCATCTGGTCAAATTCCTCAAACTTGTTCTTTTTGAAAAACCCTCTGAGAACGCATATGACCTCTCCAAATTGCTCGCAACTATACTCTGTTCACAGGTACACATGTCAGCTGCTGAATCACTAGGTTCTCATCAACTTAACTCATTTGCAGTGTTCCTCGAAGAAAAGTTGCATACTTCTTGAGAGAATTAAATTGTCCAAATTCCTCAAGTAAAGAAAATGGCTGACGGTAAGAAGCCACAGAAGGGAGGAAAGAGGCCTGAGGTCAATACAGCATTTGAGATCCCTGATGAAATATATGCTGGGTACTGCACACCTACTTAGGAAACCAAGAATGAGCACAAGGTGCGCATTCAGAAAATAGAAAGGAGATGGGCAAGAGAGTGGAGGGAGTACAGGTATGTAACTCCAAAGTACATGAAGAAATTCGCACTCAATCCTCCATGCCCAAGAGCTCCATTGGCACCTGGCCAAATTGCTGATCCCACCAGCCTTAAGCGTGGTGAGGACTATCCTGATGAATGGGCTAAGCGCCAAGCCAAGTTGGCTAAGCAAGCCAAAGAAGCAGTGAGGAAATTCAATGAAGACTCTGTTGCTGCCTCTGCTGAGGCCTTTGCTGTCAAGCCAAAGAAGGCTATGTCAAAGAAGCCTGCGTGCAAGCCAAGTGCTTCACCAACAATGCCCTCAAGGCCAAGTTCCTCAGCAATGCCCTCACGGCCAGAATCCTCCAAGCCCTCACGGCCAATTCCTCATGCTGCTCCTGTTCCTCCAAAGTCCTCAGCTCCTCCGCCAAAGCCCTCAGTTGCTCCGACTAAATCCTTAGCACCTGTGCATCTTGCCTCATGCCAAAGGACTGCAGGCATCTCCATTGCCTCAGGTGCCTCAGCTAGTTCCTCAGCTGCACCAAGTTCCTCAGTTGGCCCCTCACTGCTGAAGACAAAGGCCACTGATGGACGAGGTCCTCGCCCAAGTCCTCAAAAGAAACAAGTCGCTTTCCAAGTGCCGTCTAAAGAAGACGAAGCTGATGACGATGAACTTGCAGAAATCATCAGAGACAGGCAAGTCAGGGCTGCTAGAGCCAAAGGAACAGAGGTGCCACTGCTTTTGGATCCCAAGTTGATCCTCGACTACATTGATGTTTGGCACAAGGACCCCAACACTCCCATGTCTGACTTCAAGCTGACTCCTGGCCAAAGTCACATGCTGAACCACTTCATTCAAGAAGAAAAGTGGAAATTTGAGAAGGCCAGGCAGATCAAGAAAGCGCAATACAAGAAAGAGCGCTATCTGAAGAAAAATGTTGTCTCTATGACAACTGAAGAACTTGTCACTATTTAGACTGAGATCAAGAAACTCAGTGATGACTTTGTCGCATATCGCGCTGATTGGCTTGGAGCCAAGGTTCGTTTTGTGAAACTTGCGGATAACTTCACTTCCAGTGTTGCAGCCCCAAGGCAACAGGAAATTCCTCAGGCTGAAGCATCTGCTCAGCCTACTGAAGAAAATGCCAGCACCGCTGATTACAATCAGGCTGCTGAAGAAAATCTGAGTTCCAGGGCTGATGACTACATTCCAGCCGCTGAAGAAATTGCCAGGGCACCAACTAGTGGTGCGCCTGAAGAAAATGAAGAACTCAGGGCAACTGCATTAGTTGTGCCTGAAGAAAATCAACCAGATTCCTCAGCTACTCCTGCACCAACTTCAACTCCAATCCTTCCATCTGCATCAGATGTGAAGAAGACCAAGGCTGCAGAGCATGCTGCAGTGAAGAAAAGGAAAGCATCAGCTACTTCAGATTCTTCAGCTCTGAAGAAAATGAAGCCTATGACAAGTTCATTTGCTAATCCGATTGATGTTGTTCCCATCTCAACCAGGCCATCAAAGGACCTTGTTCCTTTTGATGAAGAATATGTGATCCCCAGCGAATCTGATGAAGAAAATCCTTCTGCTGCTTCGTCTGAGCCGTTGGATGAAGAAATTGAAGTGGATGCGATCCCTTCAACACCTATCATCTCCTCGCCCAGGCCTCAGTTCACAGCTGAAGAGGCTGGCGTTGAAGAAATGGAAGATGAAGATGTGGACGTTGGCTGCTCCACACCCGTAATCAGTGATGAATTCTGGGAAAGTCAGCATCCAAACTCTCCAATGTTCACACCGCTGTAGCAAATACCTCAGTCGCCTGCACCAACTGTTCAAATGGGCTCTGAAGAAACTCATCCCACTACATCTGTCCATGAGGAAATTCCAGCCACTAGCGCTGAAGAAACTGCTGCTGCTGAACAACCAATGACGCAGGCTGCCACTGAGGAGGAACCAGAAATTCCTCATCCTGAAGAACCTGCGATTGAGATTCCTGAGGTCGTGATGCAACTCACTGACACTCCTCTGCCGAAGCCAAAGGATCCATTCTCACGCAAGCAAAAGTTCAAGGCTGATGATTTCTTCAGCGAGCACGTATTCTTCGAAGATTACAACTCATATAACTCTGCTCGCATTAGGAAGAGGCGTTTCTGGACTGCTAGTCAAGCCAATTTCTATTCCTCAGTGTTGTCCAACAAGTAGAAAATCTTCTACCATGAGCATATTTCTCACGTGGATATGGAATCTCTGCCGTGCTTCGCACCAGTCCTCAGTGTTCTTCACGACGCTGGACTGCTAAACTTTTGCTCTGACATCTACGATTGGAATGAAAAACTGATTCTTCAATTCTATGCAACGCTGCACATCACCGGAGATGCTGAAGATGTGAATTCATGGGTGCTGGACTGGATGTCTGAAAACACTCACTACAGTGCACCAGCCTCTGAATTGCTTTGTGCTCTACCACTCAGTCCTCCCCTTGAAGAAGCTCGCTGCATCTACAGTGAACCTGAGCTCACACATCATTACATGCAGGTGCTGATGAAACCTTTGAAGCCAGGTCAAGCACCAAGAACCAAATTCCTCGTGAAGGAATTGTTGTACGTGCCCAGAACTGTCTATAGTATTCTTACGAGGACAATCAGTCCTATCAAAGGCCATGACTCATCTGATGAGGAAATTGTTGGCATCATGAAGAATCTGGAATTCAACATCGTTTATGGCATTCCTGTCAATTATCATGATTTCTTCATGAGCACTACGGCAAATGTTGCACTGTCTCCATTTGAGCTAAAGCCATATGCACCTTGGATTTTGAGATTCCTCATGACAAGGTCTTCACTCAACTACAAAGCTGATTTCCAGAATCACCTCAGCTACTTGCCCCCAATTGAAGTCCTCAAGCAGACATATTCCTCAGTTGATGGAAAGGGTAAGGCACCAGCTGTAATTGATGAAGGCATTCGTCCATAGGATGGTCAGTTTCGCAAAGCTGCATCTTATTCCACCAATGATGACTCTGCCACACATGACTCTGCCAATGCACCCAAGTCCACTCCTCAAGCCACTGCTCCGCGCGTGATGACTGACCGTGAACTTCTGCTTAGTCTTCACCAGAAGGTGGATCGAAATCACAAATGGGTTAAGCGTCAGTTTGGTTCACTTCTTCACAACATGACTGCCACACACAATGCAGTGAAGAAAAACCATTACTACCTCCATCAAGTCTTCGGTCGCACCTGCGCAATCCTGTCACATCTGTATGGTGAAGAAGACCTGAAGAAAATGGGTCTCAATGAAGATTTTGACTGGTCTGCACCTCCACTGAAGAAATTCAAGAAGGTCAAGGTTCCTTCTCTGGTGGCCAGCTCATATTCTTCATCGCGCGACACTGATGAAAATGAAGACTTGGACGACACTATGGCAGGCCCTAGTACAACAAACGACCCCAGCAATGCTGGCGCTCCTTCATCAACTTGATATTCTTCAGGGGCGTTAGTCCTCATATTCGATCCTTTTGGTCATTTGATAACAAAGGGGGAGAATTTTGAGTTAGTCTTCAAGCGGGTCTTTCTATATGGGCGTTTTTTTGTTAAGTTACAACTCTTGTTCTTCTCGACTTTATTGGATCGAGTTATAAACTTAAACCCAATGGTGCTCTGATACTCTTGATACGTTTTTCTGCATGCTTATTCTTCGTTAATATTATTGCACGCGTGCTGAATTACATCAGTCACCATATTTCATCATGCATTTCAAATACTTCACTGTTATATGTCAAATGCGTGTATGAATTACAAGATATAGGGGGAGATCTCCATGATTCAACTCTTCAAGTGTGCATTGCTTCAAAAGCAAATTCCTCACTATGCACATCTTCAGGGGGAGTTCTTCTATATCTTGCAATCAAATTCCTCAATATCAGTAGTTACACTTCATATGTTTATCCCCGTTGAAAACTTAACCTATATTGTCATCAATCACCAAAAAAGGGGGAGATTGTAAGTGCATCTAGTGCCCCATAGTGATTTTGGTGTATTAAAGACTTATAGGTTAAAGGACTAATGCATTTGTGAGTGTACACAGGTCTATAAGTCTATGAGGAGTTTGATATTTATAGAGAAAGTCGACCCCTAAAAATGAAGTTCTTCGACTGAAGACTTTGGATCTCTAAAGACTTTCTGAAGACTTTGAAAGTGAAGAAATTGGTGTGACCGTGAAGACTTGGTATTCATTCGAGGAACATGAAGTGTGAAGACTTTTGTTTTCATAGTTTCATTTTCTCTTTCTTGAGTCATAGGAAACACCGTACTGTTAAAGGGGGTCGAGGAAATACTAAGGAAAAATTTCCATGTGATGCTCAACTCAAAATCCTACACCTACCAATCCCTTCGAGTGAAGCCATTGGAAATCTCATACAGTTCAGTCAATTTCTTCAGTGAAAGAGATGAAGTTCTTCTGGTCTCTGAGGAATTTGTCCTGACTGAGGAGTTAGGAATTCGCCAGTGCAGATTTCCTACACAGTGAGGAACATGATAGCCCTGAGGATTTTTCTACTCAAAATCCCGATCGTTGTTGTGCTATGCGCCAGCTGTCCCAAAATATCTATCCACCTAACGGTCATATCATTGAAGGGCATTTATGTCTTATCATGTCGGGCTGCTCCCTAGGCTATAAATAGCCTCCCCCTACAACCACTAGTTGGTTGGCTGCTCCGAGAGAAACTGACACTTGTCATTTGAGAGAAACCCATCCTCCGAGGACTTTGAGCGAAAATCATCGAGTGAGGAAAAACCCAAAACCCAAACACCTACAAACCCCAAGTGATTGAGCATCACTGAAGAGATTGATCCTGCGTGGATCCGACGCTTGTTACCTTTCAAGACTGTGCTTCTTCCAGACGGTTAGGCATCATGGTCTAGAGCATCCAAGAGGAATTGTGGATCGTCGAGTGACCAAGTTTGTGAAGGTTTGGAAGTCACCTGAAGACTTACCACGAGTGATTGGACGAGGTCTATGTGACCTTAGTTCAAGGAGAATACGGTGAGGACTGGGTGTCCCGAGCTGCGTGTTCAGGACTGGGTGTCCGGGACTGTGTGTCCTCGAGTTTAAATACTCAGCCGCTCCAACCAGATGTACAACTGAGACAGCAGTTGGAACTGGTCTACCAAATCATTGTCTTCACCAAGCTTACTGGTTCCATTTCCTCAACTCTTTCATTTCCTCATAATTGAGTTGTGTACTTGTTCATATCTGTGTTTGAAGACTTTGACTGAAGACTTTCTCAATTTCCTCAGTTCAATTTCCTCAGTCTGTTTGTCTTCATCCTGTGTTATCCTGTGCTTACGCTTCCTGTACTCTGTGCCTATCTTCATTTCATCATGATGACTATGCTTGTATTCTGTTATGTTTACTTTTGAGTACTTATTCCGCTGCTAGTAGTTCTTCGCTAAGGAATTTCCTCGCCGGCAAATTCCTCAGTGAAGAATTTCATAAAAATCACCTATTCACCCCCCCTCTAGTCAATATAACGCACTTTCACTTAAGCACATCACAAAGAGCCTGATGCCCTTTGAGGCTTTTGAAAATGCCTGTCACATACAATTCCTTCAGCCATGCATGGTCAGTGATACTAGCAGCATCCTCAGATGAGGAATTAGTGATAGCAGAGACAGTTGAAGAATTTGCAGCAATAGAAGCATTTGAACTTTCAGGTGAAGAATTAGCAGATTCATGTTGAATGCACTTCAAACATGGAGTATTAAATTCTTCCTAAGTAGCGTTGATTTGTTGAGCAAGTAATGAATGATGCTCCTTCTGAAGATCTTCAGAACTCACTCTTAACTTCTCAAGATCTTGCTTTATTTGAAGAAATTTATAAGAAAGCTTCTGATGATCAGATAAGAGAGTGTTATGATGACTCTGAAGATTATCAAACTTAGTCTGAAGTCTCTGAAGATTTTCAGTCAAAGTTTTAGTGCGATCCATTTCTTCACCCAACATATCATCTCTTTTGTCTAGCATATTTTGAACCTTTTCAAGAGCCTTTTGTTGTTTCACAGCAATCTTAGCAAGCTTAGAATAGCTAGGCTTGAGGTTTTCATCAGATTCTTCCTCACTTGATTCAGAGGAGGGATATTTGAGTACCTTTGCACATTTTTCCATGAAGCAATAGGTGGCAGCGTAGTCATCATCGCCGTTGTCAGTGGTGTTGGGGAGGTCCTTTTCCTCAGAGTTGAAGATGGACTTGCTGACGAATGCAGTAGCGAGGGCTAGGCTCGCAACACCAGAGTCTGAATCCTCAGATGCCTCCTCTTCCTCATTTTCCTTAGATTCAGCCTTAGAGTCCATTTCCTTGCAAATGAATGCCCGAGCATTCTTGGAGCTGCTCTTCTTGTG
Source organism: Triticum urartu (assembly GCF_003073215.2). Classification (NCBI taxonomy): domain Eukaryota; kingdom Viridiplantae; phylum Streptophyta; class Magnoliopsida; order Poales; family Poaceae; genus Triticum; species Triticum urartu. The sequence goes on from NC_053025.1 coordinate 41,705,830, forward strand.
AGATGAAGACCTTGAAGGTTTTGATGAAGAGGACTTTGAAGATTTCTTCTTCTTCTTTGAATCATCAGAACTATAGTCCTTGTACTTCTTCTTCTTTGATTCCTTTTCCCACTGAGGACAATCTTGAATGTAGTGACCGGGTTTCTTGCATTTGTGGAGAAGTCTCTTCTTGTAATCACAGGATGAGGAATCTGATCTTAAGTCATCACTTCTTGAGGATTTGCCAAAACGACCACGTCTTGAGAACTTTTGGAATTTCCTCATGAGCATTGCTAGCTCATGGCTCAGTTCTTCAGGATCACCAAGGCCGCTACCAGAATCTTCATCTTCAGATTCAGACACTGATTTGGCCTTTAGAGCTCATGATCTTCCATAGCTCAGTCCATAGAGATCTCTCTTCTCAGCAAGCTAGAACTCATGAGTGTTTAGCCTCTCGAGGATATCAGCGGGATCAAGTGACTTGTATTCTCCATGTTCTTGTATCATCAGTGCAAGGTTGTCAAATGAGGAATCAAGCGATCGAAGCAATTTCTTCACCACCTTGTGGTCGGTGATGTCAGAGGCACCAAGTGCTTGAAGCTCATTTGAAATGTCAGTGAGGCAATTGTCGGGGGTTTAGTGCGACATATGCCAAAGGATGGCTTATCATGGTGGGGGTGAGTAGAACATCGCCGGTGCCTGGAAATGGGATGAGGCGAAGACATGCACGCCGGCGAATCTTACCCAGCTTCAGGGCTCTCTAGGGAGATAATACCCCTACTGCTGCTCTCGGGGTCTCCGCATGATCACTATGGCAAAGTGTTTACACGGTTGCTCCTTGAGCTGTTTCTTGGTGGCAGGAGAGGGCAAGGCTAGCTCTCTCCCTTTTATCTAATATGGTCTAGAGCTACTGGGTTCCAACCCTTTGCACGGGTGCCCTGGGGGGTTTATATAGGCCTACCCCCCAGGGGTACAATGGTAATCCAGCTGGACGCGGGCCCAGCCGTCAGCGCCTTTGGCCTCCGTCTTCTTCGCCGACTGCTGGGGCCCGCCGACTGGTCTGGTACGGAGCCGACAGGCCGCGTCCGCCGCGGGCGGGTCTTGCCGGCTGGTGATTACTGTAGCCATGCTTCTGATGACGCGGGCTTGATCATGAGGTCATGGCAACAGCCCCGCCGCCTGGCGGGCGATCACTATTGCCGCTCCCCATCACGTCTTGATTAATGGTGCATGGGCCCCGGGGGAGGGCTCGGCCGACTCCCCGGGGCCAGCTCTCAATGAATCCGACTGGTGGTTCTCCTGCCGTCTCCTGGGGTCTCACTGACTGGTGGGTCCCGCTGCCTCTGGGCCGTTCAGACAAGCCGTCGAGGGCGCAGGATTCGGTCATGTGGTGCTGATGTCAGGGCTGGCAGAGCAACAGTGCCAGGCCGCACGGAGATCTTCCCGGGTACGGCGCGCTGTGGCCATGCCTGCCCTCGGTAACGGGCGAGAGTGGGATTCACTGTAGCCACGCCCCTGCCCCGTCCCCTTTGATGAGGCCATGGGATTTGTTGGAGTCGCAGGCCGACTCCCCAAAGCCGGCTTCTCTGGAAGCCGCCAGTCGGGAGTCGGCTTTCCCTGAAGTCGTCCCTGGGACTCGGCCGCGAGTGGTCAGCTGGCCATCCTGTCGTCAGCCTCTTGAAGGCGGCTCTTCGTCCTGGGTTCTTGAGGGGCGCAGCCTGCCCCGATGTCTTGAAAGGTTCTGGGGCTCGGGTTGGCCTACCCGTGGCCCATTACTCCGACAGTAGTCTGTCGGATTTCGGGTTCCGGCAGACCCTTGAGGTTCGAACACTGGGGTGCGCGCGGAGATTTTGTCTCCTACCTACCTGCACCCCTCCGCCATGCTAAAATCTAAACTAAGGAAAGAACAACACAAGAGACACAGGGTTTATACTGGTTCGGGCCATCGTTGTGGTGTAATACTCTACTCCAGTGTGTGGTGTGTGGATTGCCTCTTGGGCTGGTGATGATGAACAATACAAGGAAGAACAGCCTCGCGAGGGTCTGTTCTTGGCTGAGGCGATGAACTGCTGGGAGGAGTTCAACCACCTTTCTCTCTCTCTCTCTCTGACCTCCTCTTCTAACGAGCCTCTTCCTCCCTCTCTTTTTCGTCCTCTCCCAGCTATGTGGGTGGCTGGTCCTATTTATAGAGGCCCTGGTCCTCTTCCCAAATATTGAGCGGAAAGGGAGCCAACAATGGCGGGCTAATTTGAAGGGGGACAACAAGTATCAGCTATCCTGACAAAAGCGGTCTTCGCCTGCGCAAAGCTCTGGTGATGACGCCCTCTTGGGCTCCACGGTGACCTCCATCTCGTAGTCCTCCTGGTCTTGGTCTCGTTGCACCGAAATGACAACCTTTGCCTGATGCCTCGGTACTCCGCGGCTGCGCTTGCTCCCTTTGCACCAAAGAGGAAAGGAGGACGCTGCGCGGGCTGGCACCCGCCTGTCGCCCTGAGTCGTCATGGCTTGCGTCACGGGCTCCTCGTGAGGTACCCCGCCTTGATCTCTCCGCTTCCTCATGAGCCAGCCTGACGAGGCCGTGCCTGAGGAAGCTTCGCGTCATCCACCTCGCGAGGCTTGGCCCCTCGCGAGGGTCTTGGGTTTGTGTTGGTGAAGATGGGCCGTGCTGGGCCCCCCTTTGAGCCACACCGCAGGCTGCAGGCAGGCAAGTCTGGGGACCCCCGTTCCCAAAACACCGACAGTAGCCCCTGAGCCCAAGGCGCGCCCGGACTTGGCCGTGCAGGGAGGCGGAAGGGCAAGAGCGAAGCACCGCGGGCCCTAACAGCTTCCGGCCTTGGGCGCCGCATGGCGGTTGACTAGACGTGGGCGTCTCCACTTCCCCACGACGCCTCGGCAACTGCACAGATGGAACAAGTCCCTGCATGCAAAAACGGGTCATGATTACCTGCGATCGTGGAGGCCGGCGGTTGGCCTTCGCCGGCCATAAGTACGGGACGGCACGCGCCCTTCCAGTCCACTCCTCCTCGCTTCTCCTTCTTCCCGATCCTTGCTCTGTCTTGCCGCGATGGCTCTGATCCGCCGGTTCTCGGCGGCAGAGAAGGGAAAGGCTCCCCGAGAGGGGCCAGACCCCCTCCCGCCGAAGAAACGGCTCATCCCCCATGGCCCGGACGAAGGGGCCCTTCAGGTGGTGCCGAGGCCGTGGGGCGAGTGGGCGCCGCCGGGGTTCCCGCTTCCATTGCACGCCCACGTCGAGGGCCCCGAAGGAGCTGATGCTGACCGCCACAGGCGGCGCCGTCGTCGGTGCCGACGGGTCACGAAGGTGTGGGTTGTCCCCCTGGGGTCCACACCGAGGGCTCCTCCCAATAATTCGTGCTCCACGTCGCCATTCCTCTTCAGTCTTGGATTCGCCTGCCTCCCTTCTTCGCCTCCATCATCCCGCAGGGGGAGCCCCTGGAGCTCTGGCTGTAGCACGCCGGCTGTAGCACCCTCGCGACTGAGGCAGAGGTCGCGGTCGTCGCCCCGGGCAAGGTCTACATGACCCGCGGCTGGAGGGAGATCGCCCAGGTTTGCAGGACAAGGGGAGTCTTCGCGATCCACTTGGACTACGACGGTGCTTCGGTGATGCTCTTCAAGGTCTTCGATGCGAGCGGGCACCGGTTGGAGTGCTGCCCCGGGGAAGGTGGCCAGGGCCCTGTTGTGACGAGGACTGGGCACGCCACCCACTCCCTTGGAGGCTCCTCAGGTGGTGGAGGCATCGGAGGTTCCAGCGACTCCGGCGAGCTCTTCGCGACTCCGGAGACGAGCGACGACAGCTACGAGCCCCAGAGCCGGCGCCGCTCCTGGAGCAGGGCAGGCTCGTCAGGCCGCCGCCAACTCTGATCTGGATGGGGTTGGCGTCGACGCTTAACGGCCCACTGTTGATGATGGCGTCTTTTGCAGGGACGCGCGTAGTTTGTGTCCCTTTAGGATCCGTTCCCTGCGAGGAATCAAAAACGCGTCCCGTAGGGGCTTGTAAGGTGCCTGTGATCCTGTCTTGTATATATAACACTTGTCATAGAATTGCGCGAGTTGCTCATTCCATCTTAGCTCAGTCCTCCCTTTTGAACCTCACGAGGGCTTGGTGCTCTGCGCCGACAGGTCCCAGTCCCAAGGCGGCTTCAGCCGTCGCTGGTATGCCAGGTCGCGATGCCGTGGTCAAGGCTAGGAGGTGAGCGACCCGGAGTCCGGTAAGATCCCCTGAGTCGCGATGCTCAGAAGGTCCCCTTTGGCGCCCAAGCAGCCGTTGTTCGGTGAGAAAGGGGAGCGGCGTCGCTAACAAGGGATAGCATTAGGTGCGGGGATAGTGCCACGGTAGCTGGCGCTTCCGGGCGATAACTTATCTCGAGGATCAGGGGCCGCTCTCTGGTGTGTGGCCGGGTTCGTGCGCCGGCAGGAGCGGGGTTGCTTGGCGAGGTCCTCGTGTGTCTCCTCCCTCTCGCCTTAGCTCCCCTTTCTGCTCTACGTCCTCGGGTCCCGGCCCTCGAGCGAATCTCAGCCATCGCTGGTATGCCAGGTCGCGATGCCGTGGTCAAGGCCAGAGGGTGAGGGCTGGAGAGCCAGTAGGAGCCCTGAGTCGCGATGCTCAGGCACCCCCCCTTTAATGTGCAAGCGGTTCGCGCGGACGAGGGCGAAGGAGGCACAGCAAGAGCCTCGCCTGACACAGCTCCTTCAGGAGGTCCTGCAGATCCATCATAGAAAAAAGCAAGGGGTTGCTATACAATTGACGGTCAGCCGTTGGTTGCTTCCAAGGGGTAGTGAGGCACTGAAGGCTTGACGAGGTGACGCTGTGCGGGGCTGCCGCGGCCAGAGCTCAGCCATCCAGGTTTGTCGGCGTTGTAGGGATGGACCCATGCGCAAGCGTCGTGCCGTTCGGGAGCAGTTCTGTTAGTTGGTGTCAGCTGAGTAGGCAACTAGGTAAAACACGTTAGCCACGAAGGAGTGGATTCGTTCGAATAGATGTTGGGAATGCGGAGATCACTGGGTCAGGCCTGAACGACTTGGGGGTGATGCAGCCTAAGGGGCGCCCCCAATAAGGTAAGCTAACAACGTGAAATAAAGGGATACACGCCGCAGGGGCGGACCCATGCGGCCTGGGAATAATGCAGCCCTGGGGGCGCTCCCAGCTGGAAGTAAAACTCGAAAGATGTCACCTGATGATGTTGAGGACGAAGGGGTGTTGGTGTAGCAGGCTCGGGGGGCTGCGGGAGCCGATCCTCACGAGCCCCCAGGCCCAGGGGCCTCGGGAGGCTCCGGAGGTGCTGGCGACTCCTCGCGGGCCATCTCCATCTCTGCCAGGGCTGTGGAACGCCTGGCCTCTCATACCTCCGTGATGCCCCTCATGAGGCGCTGGTGCGTGTCAGCCGCATTCGGCAAACCGTAAGGCATGCAAACGTAGTTGTGGGGTGGACCTCCGCAGCGCCCCACTCGCGAGGGCCAGAGGCGCTCCAGAGAGACGACTCGGTTGAGCCCTGGTATGTCAATGCAGACGCGTAGCCCACCATCCTCGCCTGGATGGGGGGCCACTGCTAGTAGGCGGCGGGTGCCTCTCATGACTCTTGACTCCTATAGCTCCTGAATGGCCTTGCTGACGAACTCCTGTGGGTCTGGATCTCCTTGCCTTGCTCCTTCTTGAGGGAAACGTGCTTCAAAACACGCCTCCATGTGGTGCCCAAGCGCCTCCCTCGTGAACCTAGCTAGGTCGATGGCCCTCCAGGGGAGAGCCCCCGAGCCCTACCTGAGGGGGGCGTCGGGCGTGCTTTCCTATGCGATGGAGGGAGGCTCCCCTTGGGTAGGCGCGGGCCCAGAGGGGCCTGCCTCCTGAGTGGTCGAGCCGGACGATGTCTTCTTCTTCTTGGGGGTGGTCTCGGGAAGCCTCCTGCTTCCGCGATCCGGGTCTTCCAGTGATGCGACCTGAAAGGCTCATTCCAGGGAACACACCGCGTCCTTCTCTTCACAGGGCACCGTGATGACTCCGCCGCTTCCTGGCATCTTGAGGATGTTGTAGCCGTGGTGAGTTACGGCCATGAACTTGGCCAGCGTTGGGTACCCAAGGATGGCATTGTACGGCAGGCGAATGTGAGCGACATCGAAGTCGATGAGCTCGGTGCGGTAGTTGTCGCGTGCCCCGAAGGTGACAGGGAGGCGGACCTGCCCAATCGGGACCGTGGAGCCGTCAGTGATACCAGAGAAGGGCTTGGTCGGTGAAGCTGGCTGTAGGGCACTTGGAGGTTGTTGAACGTCTCCACGGACAGGACGTTGAGCCCTGCCCCGCCATCGATGAGGGTCTTGGTAACCTACACGTTGCTAATGATTGGGGAACAAAGTATCGGGAGGACTTCGGGGGTTGCCGCACACTTGAGCTGATCTGCTGAGCTGAACGTGATGGCGCACGCCGACCACCTAAGAGGGCGTGTGGCTTCGAGTCTGGGGAGTACTGCGTTCACTTCGTGGGCGAACTGCTTGAAGATGCGCTGAGAGGCTGGGGCTTGTGCTCCGCCCTAGATGCAGGCGATCGCGCGAGGCTCCTGAAAGCCCCCAGCCTCCTCGTCCTGATGGCGGTCCTCGTTTCTCCTTGGCTGCGGCGGCTGCGGTGGGAGGCCTGCGTTGCCTAGCGGGCGATCCTCGCGAGGCTGATCCCTCCAGTCTCCCTCGCGAGGCTGATCTCTCCATCCTCTCTCGCGAGGCGGGTCTTGCCAGCGATCCTCGCGAGGTTGCTCGCGCCACCCTTGGCGCGGCCCACGGTCTTCGCAGTGTCCTGCGTATCTTCCTCCTCCTCGACCGTAGCCCCGGTCACCGTGGTCGGGGCGACGACCGATCCTTCCTTCACGCACGGCTCGGAATTCTCGGCATTCGTTGGTGTTGTGGGTGTGGAGGTCGTGGTACACGCAGTACCGGCTGCCCTTGGGAGGTTCGGGCTGATCTCTGCCCCGCTTGGTGTCTGGCTCTGCCGCGAGCACTGCAGCCCCCTTGCGCTTCACATCCTTGGCCTTGAGCTTCTTCTCTTCTGGGTCTGCGACAGGCAGCTTGAGGAGGGAGAGACGCCCCTCCTCAGCCCTGGCGCACTTGTTTTCCAAGTTGAACAGCTCCAAGGAAGTGCACAGGTCTTCATGCATCGCCAGCTCCTCCTTCATCTTGACGTCGCGCACTCCGTCGGAGAAAGCTGAGATGATGGCCTCCTCATTCACCTTGGGGATCTTGAGGCGTGCGTTGTTGAAGCGTTGGATGTACTTCTGCAGGGTCTCCCTGGGTTGTTGCTTGATGCGGCGCATGTTGCTCACGGCGAGGGGCCGGTCGCAAGTACCTTGGAAGTTGGCGATGAAGTGGGTGCGCATCTCTTCCCAAGAGGAGATTGTGCCTGGAGCCAGGTTCAGGAGCCAGGTGCGGGCCCAATCCTTGAGCGCCATGGGAAACCAGTTCGCCATGACCTTCTCGTCTCCGTTGGCAGCTTCGATGCCCAGCTCGTAGAGCTGGAGGAATTCCGTAGGGTCGGCCGTGCCGTCATAGCGAGGAGGCAGGTCTGGTTTGAACTTTCCAGGCCACGCGACGCTGCGTAGTTCGGTGGTGTAGGCGCGGCAGCCTGCTGTGGCCACGGGAGGCCTTAGGTGATGGAGAGCCTGGTCTTGCATGTCCCCACGCGCTGGAGCAGGGGGAGGGTCGCGACGTGTGGGAGCAAGGAGTGCCCGGGCAGCTTCTGGCGGGCGAGGGACTTCTTGGCAGCTCTGTTCTTGCTGCGCTGGCACCTGACGGAGCGGGTTCTGCCCAGGGGCCATGCGCCTTGGAGCCATGGCGTCTTCTTGAGGAGGAGGCGGCCGGGGCGCGCCGGAGCCTCTACGCCCGCGCGGGGCGAGGTGCGGTGCAGCGGAACGGACGGCGCGGAAGAGCCCCCTGCAGCGCGGACGAGCTCGACGACGCGGTCGAGCCATTCTTCGTAGACGTCGTCGACGGGACGGTAGCGCAGGAGCTCGTTTGCCGCGATGGGTGCAGCCTGAGCCTCCATGGGCGTGCGGAGCGCGCGGGACAAAGATCCAGCTGGGGCGAGCGAGGGGGTTGCGGTGCGGCCGTCTTGCCGCACGGACAGATGCTGGGACGATGCTTGCCGCTCGTCCCCCGCCGGGCCGGTGGCGGCGTTGATGGCAGGTGACAGGGAACGGCGTGGATGCCCGCCGACAGGGGCTGTCGGGGCGACGTGGGAAGCGATTGCGGCCCGGCGCTCGGCGCGGGCCCGACGAGCGTCAGACATGGGCGTGATGGTCGGAGGAGAATGGGGCGGTGGAAGACGAATTCCGGCGCACCCCTACCTGGCGCGCCAAATGTCGGATTTCGGGTTCTGGCAGACCCTTGAGGTTCAAACACTGGGGTGCGTGCGGAGATTTCGCCTCCTACCTACCTGCACCCCTCCGCCATGCTAAGATCTAAACTAAGGAAAGAACAACACAAGATACACAGGGTTTATACTGGTTCGGGCCACCGTTGTGGTGTAATACCCTACTCCAGTGTGTGGTGTGTGGATTGCCTCTTAGGCTGGTGATGATGAACAATACAAGGAAGAACAGCCTCGCGAGGGTCTGTTCTTGGCTGAGGCGATGAACTGCTGTGAGGAGTTCAACCACCTTTCTCTCTCTCTCTCTCTGACCTCCTCTTCTAACGAGCCTCTTCCTCCCTCTCTTTTTCGTCCTCTCCCAGCTATGTGGGTGGCTGGTCCTATTTATAGAGGCCCTGGCCCTCTTCCCAAATATTGAGCGGGAAGGGAGCCAACAATTGCGGGCTAAGTTGAAGGGGGACAGCAAGTATCAGCTATCCTGATAAAAGCGCTCTTCGCGTGCGCAAAGCTCTGGTGATGACGCCGTCTTGGGCTCCACGATGACCTCCATCTCGTAGTCCTCCTGGTCTTGGTCTCGTTGCACCGAAATGGCAACCTTTGCCTGATGCCTCGGTACTCCGCGGCTGCGCTTGCTCCCTTTGCACCAAAGAGGAAAGGAGGATGCTGCGCGGGCTGGCAACCGACTGTCGCCCTGAGTCGTCATGGCTTGCGTCACGAGCTCCTCGTGAGGTACCCCGCCTTGATCTCTCTGCTTCCTCGTGAGCCAGCCTGACGAGGCCGTGCCTGAGGAAGCTTCGCGTCGTCCGCCTCGCGAGGCTTGGCCCCTCGCGAGGGTCTTGGGTTTGTGTTGGTGAAGATGGGCCGTGCTGGGGCCCCATTTGAGCCACGCCGCAGGCCGCAGGCAGGCAAGTCTGGGGACCCCCGTTCCCAGAACGCCGACATAGTCCCCGAAGCTGGTGAGGCGCCGCGGTTGATCGGCCGAGAAGCCTCAGCAGTTTCTCTTTCTGGGTGCTTGACACATGGTCTTTGACTGACTTCTGCCGGGCCGACTAGAAAGAGTCAAACTCGTTCAATTCGGACTCACTCAATAGTTCGAACATCGCGGCGGGATCCAAGTAGCGTGCTAGCTAAGCCTCCAGGCCGCCACCCGTTCTAGGCCTGTCATGTGATGACACGTGGCTGGGCGTCCTGCCATCCTACGTGCGCGATGGGATAGGCCCATAGGCGGGGCCCGCCACTACCACACCTCGGCGCCCGCGCAGATCCGCTGCGGCCCCGGCGGACGGTTGGGATTCCCATGGAGTTACTGCGCGCAGTAACTTTATCGTGGAGCGTGGAGGTCGTGGGGCCGTGGGCGCAGTAAATCCCCACGACCGCCCCTTCGGCTTCGCAGCCCACGAGGCTATAAGTAGGGGGAAGAGGGGGACACGCGCGCCCCTCTTCCCACCACTCCTTGCTCTTTGCCTTCTCACTGCTCCTCGCTCTCCTCCTTCTCCTTCTTCTTCGCTCCGCCGCGCGCCCAAGCTCCGACGAACGCCGCGGCGATCAGCTCGTGATGAGTTCTTCCTCCGCCGCCTCGCCTCCCCCGGTGCGCTCCGGGACCTGGGACGGCTCCGAATTTCACGATGACCACATTGAGTTCCTCTACCGGACTCGTCGGCTCCCCGGCGAGGATCACGTGCGGGTGCGTCTTGCGCCGGAGGTGAAAGTGCGTTATATCGACTAGAGGGGGGGGGTGAATAGGCGATTTTTATGAAAGTCTTCAAAACGTGGAAGTTATGAAGACAAACAGCAGAGATATGCCTATTACTATGCAGCGGAAGTTAGATTACACTAGACAAGCCATGGTCAAGTATTCAATAGAGTGAAAGCACAATGACAAGTAGCTACAGTGTAATAAGGATCAGGTAGGAAGAAGTTATGAAGCCAAACAAATCATACAGTTACGATGTGAAGACAAAGGATATAGCAGGCATGTAATGGCTTCACAATGAGTAACAGTAAGTAAAAGGAAGTGAAGATGAAACCAGTGACTCATTGAAGACAATGATGTGTTGGACCAGTTCCAGTTGCTGTGACAACTGTACGTCTGGTTGGAGCGGCTAGGTATTTAAACCTTAGGACACACAGTCCCGGACACCCAGTCCTGAACACGCAGCTCAGGACACCAAGTCCTCACCGTATTCTCCTTGAGCTAAGGTCACATAGTCCTCGCCCAATCAATCAGGTAAGTCTTCACGGTAGACTCCCAAACCTTCACAGACTTCGTTCACTCGCAATCCACAATGTCTCTTGGATGCTCAGAATGCGACGCCTAACTGTCTGGAGGATGCACAGTCCTCAAGTGTAATAAGTCTTCAGATCACTCAGACAAGAAGACTTAAGTGATGCCCAATTTTTTCTGGCTCTGGGTGGTTAGGGCTTTCTCCTCGCTAGGAATTTTGTCTCAAAGGCTTCGAGGTGGGTTGCTCTCAAACGACAAAAGCCATGCACTGAAATCTGAGCAGCCAACCGCTTAGGGTTATAGGGTGTGGGCTATTTATAGCCACTTGGCAACCCGACCTGATTTGTCCGAAATGACCCTGGGTCACTAAGGAACTGACACGTGTTCCAACGGTCAGATTTCAAACTCACGCGACAACTTTACTTGGGCTACAAGCAAAGCTGACTTGTCCGGCTCTGGACAAGATTCGCTCTCATTGTCTTCACTCGAAGACATAGGTTTTTGGTTTAGGCATCACTTCAGTCATTCTGACTGGTTCTCCTGGACCCCACTTAACAGTATGGTGGTTCCTATGACTCAACACAACAGAAAAAGAACTACGTAAGATCTAAGTCTTCGAGCTACATAAGCTTCATATCGTGTCTTCTCTTGTCATAGTCTTCAATGTGAATATCTTCATATACCACCTTTGACTTCAATGTCTTCATACATTTTTAGGGGTCATCTCTGGTAGTAAAACCGAATCAATGAGAGACTTCTATCTGTGTTATCCTGCAATTCTCACAAACACATTAGTCCCTCAACTAGGTTTGTCGTCAATACTCCAAAACCAACTAGGGGTGGCACTAGATGCACTTACAATCTCCCCCTTTTTGGTGATTGATGACAAACTAGTTGAAGTTTTCAACGGGGAATATAGTCTGTGAAATGGTAAAGGATAAGGAATTGTCTTCATAAGTTGCAAGGGCTCCCCCTGAAGATGTGCATATAAGTTAATTTGCTTTTGGAATGCAAATGCACATGGCAGGTTGTACTTGTGGAGATCCACTTCAGCTTATGATGACAATCCACTATGCATGTGAAAGTATATGAAGATAATGACATGCATAATGGAAAATGGACGTCTGCAGAATGAGATAAGTGCGGAATTTATCTTCGCAAAACAGGGTGGCAAACAAGTAGCAGACGACCATCTGGTTTAAGTGTTACAACTCATAAGAACCAAATGTAGCAAAAACGAGAGTTGTAAGCACGAAGCAAAATATAAGGCACCCGCCCATATGAACCCGCTTGAAGACTATCAATATCTCATATGCTTCTCCCCCTTTTGTCAGTAATGACCAAAAAGGTTTGAAGACATAGAGTCCCTACTCGTTCCCATGAGGAGTAGGTGAAGTAGCAGGGTTGTTGGTGTTGGTTGGCGGTGCAGAAGCATATGGTGGTGAAGTAGCATCGTCTTCTTCCTCAATGATTCTGGCAGTGACTGTGGCAGCAGAGGAAGAGAACTCAGAATCTTCAAAGGATGGAGTTCCCAGCAGCACAGCTCTTCGAGGAGGTGTGGAGTCAAACTTGAATCTTTCAGCGAAGCCATCCTCTTGAAGATCAGCTTCAGAAAGCATCATCGTTAGCCCTTTCCATGTGCGGCGACAGGTTTCATGTGCAACGAATGCATTCTTGGTGGCAAGATTTCGGATGCGATTTACATCCACCAAGAGGCTTTTCATCTATCTCTTCAACCAGTCATGATGCCTATCCTACTTTTGATGAAGGGCCACAAGAAGGTCTCGGTCGTTGAGAACACGAGTACGTTTCTTGGGTCTTGAAGCAGTTGCACTGTCAGTGGCTTCAGTTGAAGCAGGGTGTGGTGCACGTGTAGTGCCAGCCAAAGGATACACCCTTGAGATGGCTTCAACACCTTCAACGTTTTGAGTGAAGCTCTGGTGCTCTGCATTCTGAAGACTCAGAGGTTGCTTGGCAGGTTCAGGATAGATGGCTTCAGCAAAGGTATCCACATCAGGCAAGAAGATCCGATGGTTGCGGGCTGAGCGCTGATACGAGATGGCAGAGTGAAGTTTGATCAGCCTCATTACCCAAGGAGCATAGAACTTTAAACCAAACAGATCTGAGCCTGAAGGATACAGAATATCAGAGTCTTCATTGCACCCTCGATCTTGGCATTTGGAGAGTGTCCTTTAATGGGCCAGAGAGTCCGCCGGATGATGTGATAGATGGTCCTGGGCAGGTACTCAAGGTCTTCAACGAAGAACTCTGTGGGATAAGGAGCATCGTGGGGCAATGGCTTCATCATGGAGAGCATCTGACTCATATTCGGTTCAGGCCTCTGAAATATGCTCTCAATAGCTTCAGTGTGTAGCCGACAGCCTTGCTCGAAGAATTCGCCTGGAGTGGGCAGGCCAGTGAGCTCAATGATATCAAATGCATTGGCTTCATGATGAACGTTGCCGGTCATCCACTCCAGGACCCAAGTCTTCGGATCTCTATTGTATCCTTTGATGTGCAGTGTGGCATAGAATTGTAGCAGGAGCTCTTCGTTCCAATGCTCTTCATCAGTGACAAACTGCAGCAGACCCACTTGTTTGAAGCAATCCAACGCTTCCTCTAGACAGGGCAGACCAGCAATAGCTTCAACATCAAGGCGCTTGTGCGGAAAAATGCGACCTTGGTTGTACAGTATGCAAGAGTAGTAGCTGCGCTGAGGATAGCTCCAGAACCTATCTGATGAAATCATTTCCCTTGAATAGGGGTTCTTGGAGCTATTGAAGAAAGTATTATCTGCCCTGAAGCCATTGATGTTGAAGGAGCCAGGTGCTGATGCAGGACCTAGAAACCTTGGCAGTCTTGGGATTGGCTTCTGGACCTGAGGCCTGTGCTCAACATGATAGTTGAATTGGGGACGGGCAGCAGACTCAGGAACAGAAGCGGTGGGTTCAGTGGCTTCGCTGTCTTCAGAAGCTTTTGCTGGGGAGGGCTCCACATTAGCTTCGTTGTTGGTTGTGGCAGCCTCAAGATTTTCATCCTCCGCTTGACTAGCAGGAGGGTCTGTCACAAGCACGTTCTCCTGGAGAACTGCTTCTTGGTGGAGCAGAGGCATGGGCTCTTGTGGTACTTCTTCTGCGGCTGATGCAGCCGGAATGTCTTCAGCATAGACTTGGGGCCTCGGACCTTTGCGAAGCCTACGGAACGCAGACGACGCCTATGGGGTTGGAGTGGGCTGAGCCTCATAGTCTTCTTACTCTTGAGGGCGATCCGCCCCTGAAGCATCCTGTGCAATTGGCGTTAGTGGATGACCAATGCTGATGAGTTCGTTGTGTTCTAACTGAGGAAGGGCTGCATCATCTTCTACATTGTCACGATGACCAATGTCCTCAGCAGCGATGGGATCAGCTGCTGGAATATCTTCAGCTTCAGGAGCCTCTGTGGAAGCAGGCTCATGAACCGTCAGTTGACGTTCTGCGTCAGGGTGAACCATAGAGATGGGTTCAACTATCAAGGGCTCTGTGGGAGCAGCCCAAGCGTTCTTGATCTTTCTCTTTTTCTTACTGGGGGCAGTAGGAGAGGCTTCAGAGCTTTTCCTCTTCCTGGCTTCAGCCTCAGCAGTTCTTGTCTTCTTGAGCTCTGAAGCTGTTGACCGGCTCTTTGGCTTCGAGCCAGTCGCTGCAGTTGGGAAGACAAGCAGAACTGCTTCCTGCCTTGGTGCCTCTGATTCAGCTGGAACAGTCTTCTTCTTTTTCTTTGCGGCCATCTTGGGGTCGATGCCAGGACGCCCAAGTGCCTTGCGCTTCTCAGCCTCATTGTAGGCTTGCACACATCGTCAGCCAGAGTCTTCATCCGCTCACGTGAACCCTAAGCTTCTGCACGCTTCTTCAAAAAGTTTTCCTTTAGCTCATGCATCATTGTCTTGAAGTTCTTCACTTCCTGCACGCTGAGCTTGGCCATGTGCTTCTTGAACTGAGCCTTTTCATAGTCAATCTTCTGCTTCAGTTCAACAATGCGCTGGGCAATTGCAAGTTCTGAAGCAATGGCGCCTTGGAAGGCGACACTGAGGCCAATAGGTAGCTGCAGATCTTCAAAGCTGATGTTTGGCGTGTCAAGCCACTCGTCAATGAATCTATGGATGATGGCGACATCAAAGAGAGGCAGATTATTGAAGATTTCTGCTTCTTCTTTGCTCTTGATGAGCTGCTCAAGAGCGTCATCCGCAAGATCTTCATCACTTGACAGATCAATGGCTTCACTGCGCAGGATCGCAGCAGCTGTGAGCTCTTTTCCAGTGTGAGACAAAGGCATCTTGGCCTTCTGGTGCCTTGAGACGCGTGATAAGTCTTCAGACTGCACACTGTCTTCAGGAGGTGCAGTCGCCAATGGCTTCGCCTTTGAGATTTTTCGTGAAGGGGCCGGCTTTGAAGCTTTTGGCCTCTTCAACTGTTTTGGCTTCGGCACTGCAGGCACTGTAGGCGCTTCATCAGACTCAGTGTCAGCTGCAGGCTCATTCACTGCAGTCCCTTGAACCAAGATGTAGGTGATGAGGCCTTCAAGGTTGGCATACGGACCGATGACATTGGGCTCTGCTTCTCGTGTGCCATCTGCCCTTGGTGCTGAAGGACCAGGGTTGAAGTCTAACCCAAATTTCTTCTTGTTCTGCTTCACTGAGTTTTGGGAAAACTGGAAGTTGCGCTTGAACAGATTGTTGTCACGACACCAGAGTAGTGACGACGGATGTGCATCATCAGGTTGTGGTCCACGAACCATGCATGGGTAGAAGCTTTGGGCAATAGCTTCATCTCTGGACCTGGGTACAAGGTTCTTGAATAAGATGTCTCCCCACGGTCTTTTGATGGCACTCTTATCAGCATACTCTTGGGTTGTGAAGCGGTACTTGAACCATTGTTCTGCCCAATAGCGTCGAATCCATTGGATTCGGGTCTTGCGCTGACCATAATTCTCATTAGGATCTGTTTTATACATTTCTGCCAGTTCATCAGGCAGATCTTTGGATGTTCCTCCACGTCACTGTCTGCCCCCTTCCTTGCTGCTGTTTCTGAAGCCATAAACTTTAACTTGAAAGGCTTCAAGACGTTCAAAGGCTTCAAAGGCTTTTTCTTGCTAGACCAACAGGAACTGGCTTCAGGAGAATTTATGTGATGCTGTAGGAATTCTGCAAATGAATGCAGACTATGAGAACCAAAGGATTCTCCCACGGACATGTACCTGTGACAGCATTAAGGTGCGAGGGAAGGGGAAGAGGTCATATGCATTCTCAGAAGATTTTGAAGATAAATCAGTTTAGAAGACATTGACCTCATCGTGCGAAGACATTCACTCATAGATAAGAAGTTGGTTCCAGAATTGTATGAATCCACAGATCAGTACAAGTGAGGAATCTAACTACCTTTTGAAGCACAAGTGAATATTCTAGGCATGTTATGAGATGCAGTTTGAGAGAGATCTAGTTTGTGTGAGCAGAAACTACTTGTGGTAGAATGTGACAGATCAATAGGATCAATGGTGCTGTAAAAAGGGAGTTTTATTTACCACACTGAGAACTGCTAGACGGAGTGGGAGATGAGGCCGAGCAGTTCACTCGTCCGTGCCCTAACTTGGCGATGGAGGAGACCTACGGCGACGGCAGAGAGGACGATGTCCGCGGTCGGCGTGAAGACGGCGTCGGAGAGGTTGCGGCAGCGAAGCGCTTCGTCGCCGGCGTCGTCGAGAGCTAGCGGTGGCGCTAGGGTTCGTGCGAGGGTAGAAGAAGAGATAGTTACCGCTGTAAGTGTGTATTTATAGGCACAGGGGCGGCACTGTGCTATTACACAGGTGCCCCTGGCGATTCGCATTTGAGTAATACGTGCCCATCATGCAGTATTTTGGGGGCAGTTCCACGTCCCACGCATGCCTGGATTGTCGGGTGGTCGTTCCTACTTCTCCGGATTTCATGTGGATAAATGAGCATTGAAAACGGACTTAAATGTTGTCTCTGTGTCTTCTGCTGACAAGGACGCAGAGAAGACATTCGACAGTTTCAATAGAATGCATATGACTTGGAGAGATAGAATTTTGAGATAGAGAGCATAGAGAGGTTTGGGTCCGATCTCATTCACTTAGTTCAAAAGATTCAACAAGAAGACATAGCTATAAGTGAATGCTGTAGAGGACAGAACACCAGTATATATATATCTATATAATCAACATAGTGAAGATAATCATGAAGACATGTTGATATTGAAGCCAAACCAAATGTGAAGACATTGCAAGGTAACGCCATGAGAGAAACACTTCAAAATAGAACGTTTGGTGGTGGCGTTACCCACCGTATAGGAAGTATTAGACCCAGACACGGTGCACAATTATCGTGGCGCTCCAAAGTCAAATTCCACATTAATGTATTCACACTTAGAATGTATCTCTTCATTGATTGAAGATATACTTCACTTCATGTGTTGCACATCTAAGTCATCAATATGCATAAGGGTTAGGATGTGTGCCTGATCACAGGACATTTGAGGATTCCAGGATATTTAGCTCACACCGCAACTTGCAAAACCTCTTCTCATCCAAGGGCTTGGTGAAGATATCTGCCAATTGCTCTTCAGTGTTGACGTGTATGATATCAATGTCTTCCTTCACAACATGATCTCTGAGAAAGTGATGACGAATTTCAATGTGCTTTGTCTTCGAGTGCTGAACTGGGTTGTTGGCAATCTTGATGGCGCTTTCGTTGTCGCAGTAAAGTGGCACTTGCTTCAGATGAATGCCATAGTCCTTGAGTGTTTCCTTCATCCACAGAAGCTGAGTGCAGCAAGATCCACCAGCAATGTATTCAGATTCAGTAGTGGAGAGAGATACACAGTTCTGCTTCTTTGAAGACCAACATACAAGTGATCGTCCCAGAAAGTGACAAGTGCCTGATGTAGACTTGCGATCAACTTTGTCACCAGCATAATCAGCATCCGAGAATCCAACCAAATCAAACTCTGAGCCCTTTGGATACTATAATCCTAGAGTTGGGGTGTGAGCCAAATATCGAAGAATTCGCTTCACAGCTAAGTGATGCGACTCCTTTGGTGCCGCTTGAAATCGAGCACACATGCAAACACTAAGCATAATATCTGGCCTAGATGCACATAAATAAAGTAAAGAACCAATCATGGAGTGGTATACCTTTTGATCGAACTCTTTACCATTGTCGTCAGGACCCAGATGATGTTTGGCTGGCATTGGTGTTGTGAAGCCTTTGCAGTCTTGCATACCGAACTTCCTCAGGCAATCTTTGAGATACTTCTCTTGAGATATGAAGATGCCATTGCGTTGTTGTCGTATTTGAAGACCAAGGAAGAACTTCAGCTCCCCCATCATGGACATCTGATATTGCTCTTGCATTATATATCCAAACTCTTCACTGTACTTCTGATTGGTGCAGCCAAAGATAATCTCATCCACATATATTTGGCACACAAACAGTTCACCATCATATGTCTTCGTGAAAAGAGTGGGATCTAGGGAACCAGGTATGAAGCCTTTGCTCTTCAGGAAGTATTTGAGTGTGTCATACCAGGCCCTAGGGGCTTGTTTGAGGCCATACAGTGCCTTGTTGAGCTTGTATACCATGTCAGGATGTTTTGGATTTTCAAAGCCAGGCGGTTGTGCAACATACACTTCTTCTTCAATCTTGCCATCGAGAAAGGCACTCTTCACATCCATTTGATATAGAAGTATGTTATGATGATTTGCATAGGCCAGCAGTATGCGTATGGCTTCAAGCCTAGCCACGGGAGCAAATGTTTCATCGAAGTCAATGCCTTCCACTTGAGTATATCCTTGAGCAACGAGACGAGCTTTGTTTCTGACAACTTGACCATGCTCATCTTGCTTGTTGCGATATATCCATTTGGTGCCTATTATGTTGTGCTTCCGTGGATCAGGACGCTTAACTAGTTCCCATACATTATTCAGCTCAAACTGTTGAAGCTCTTCTTGCATAGCTTGAATCCATTTAGGTTCCATGAAGGCTTCTTCAACTTTCTTGGGTTCTGATATTGAGACGAATGCGAAGTGCCCACAGAAATTTGCTAGCTGAGTTGCTCTTGAACGAGTGAGTGGACCAGGTGCATTGATGCTATCAATTATTCTTTCAATCTGCACTTCATTGGCAACGCGAGGATGTACAGGGCGAAGACTTTGCTCTTGCTGTTCATTGTCGTTGTTGGAAGGAATGTCTTCAGGCTGAGCATTGTCTTCATGTTGATCAGGTGTTGAAATGATAAGTTCTTCTTCAGGATGAGCTTCAGAAGGTATAATTTCTCAAGTTCCCATTAGCTTGACTGATTCACTGGATGGAACTTCATCTAGCACACTTGGCAGCTGTTCTCTTTGTGATCCGTTGGTCTCATCGAACCGCACATCCACTATTTCAACCACTTTGTAATGAAAGAGATTGAAGACTCTGTAGGAGTGCGAATCCTTTCCATATCCAGGCATAAAACCCTCATGTGCTTTTGGTGCAAATTTTGAGGTGTGATGTGGGTCCTTGATCCAGCACCTTGCGCCAAATACTCTGAAGTAACTGACATTTGGCTTTTTGCCAGTAAGAAGCTCATAAGATGTCTTGTTCAGAAGCTTGTGAAGATAAACACGACTGATTGTATGGCATGCAGTGTCAATGGCTTCAGTCCAGAATTTTCTTGGAGTCTTGTATTCATCTAGCATCGTTCTGGCCATCTCAATGAGTGTTCTGTTCTTGCGTTCGACGACGCCATTCTGCTGTGGCGTGTACGGAGCTGAGAATTCATGTGTGATGCCCAAGGTATCAAGATATGTATCAAGGCCAGTGTTCTTGAATTCAGTGCCATTGTCACTTCTGATGTGCTTTATCTTGGCGCCGTAATTGTTCATAGCTCGTTTGGCGAAGCGTCTGAAGACATCCTGCACTTCAATCTTGTAAAGGATTGTGTGCACCCAAGTATATCTAGAGTAATCATCAACAATGACAAAGCCATAGAGGCAAGCAGTAGTAGTAAAAGTTGAGTAGTGAGTGGGACCAAAAAGATCCATGTGAAGCAGTTCGAAGGGTCGAGTAGTGGTCATGATTGTCTTCAAGGGATGTTTTTCCCTCGTCATCTTCCCTGCTTCACAGGCACCGCATAAGTGATCTTTCTTGAACTTGACTCCCTCAATGCCTATGACATGTTTCTTCTTCGCAAGGGTGTGGAGGTTCCTCATGCCAGCATGCCCAAGCCTCCGATGCCATAGCTAGCATTCTGAAGCCTTTGCTAGAAGACATACTGCAAGCTGTGGCCCTGCTAAGAAATCTACCACGTACAAATCATCTTTTCGATACCCTTCAAACACTAGAGACTTGTCAGATTCCATTAGTACAAGGCAACGATATTTTCCAAACATTACGATCATGTTCAAATCGCAAAGCATTGAGACAGACATTAAGTTGAAGCCAAGGGATTCAACAAGCATGAATTTATCCATGTGTTGATCCCTTGAGATTGCAACTCTACCTAGACCCAATACCTTACTTTTACCAGTGTCAGCAAATGTGATGTGGCTCTTGTCGGATGGACGTAAGGTTCAGTCCATAAGAAGACTTCTGTTGCCCGTCATGTGATTTGTACACCCACTGTCAATAATCCATTCTGAAGACTTTGAAGACGCTGGTGTCGTACCCTACAGTGCAGTTAGGCGGATAGGCTTCACGAAGAGAATTGTGAAGCAAAAACATTTGACGAACCAGTGGGTTATGAAAACTTAGATCCAGATTAGGACTAATAGGGAGAGTGGCATGCGATTTAGGACCGAAGGACATAATGATGCCATTCGGGCATTTTATCTTGCGCCCTACAAGATTTTTAAGGTCCCCAGCAATAGCGTCAGAAGATTTTGTTTTTCTGCTGGAGACCTTTCCCTGCAAAAGAGAGTTAAGCTTTCTTAACCACCCACATCTTCAAGGGTGGCTTAGAAGCAATAAGTCTAAGTGCAGCATCTGAGAATTTTGGTTTGGAGCCCTAGCAAACAGTCTAGCAGGCGGACAATAGTACTCATAAGAATAGGCAGAATAATTTTTGGTCATATGAACATGACGGTTTGATGAACCGCTCTCATATTCATATGCCTGAGTATGGTTTCCCTGCAAAACATTTGCGTTAGTGTGACTCAAGTGAGTCCTCTGTCTGCATGAAGCCTTTGGACTGAGGTTTGTCTTCTTCATGTGAGGTGCCATGAAGACATTCACAGGAAAATTTTCCAGACACTTTTTCGGAACCCAGATCTTCTTCATAGGCGGTCCATTCCTACAGTTAGTACCAATGTACCTGGCAAACACTACACCATTCTGATTTTTAAACAGTACATAGTTTGCATCAAAGGATTCATCGATGATAATGGGTTAGCACAGGTGAAGCCAGATAAATTGGATGGATCTGCTGAAGGTTCCTTTGCAGCAACTCACTTGGTTTTGGGGTACTGCTCAGGTTTCCAGTAAGCGTCTGATGCCCTTTAAGGCTTTTGTACATCCCTGTTTCAAGCAATGTCTTCAACCTAGCATTCTCATCAGCAATAGCAGTGGTATCCTCAGCAGAGGGGTTAGTTACCACATCAACAGTTGAAGATATTGCAACAGCAGTAGCAGTGGAACATTCAGCAACAGAAGTAGCATTGTCACGCTCAAGGCATTTAAGACAAGGTGGTTCAAATCCTTCCTGAGCGGAACTGATCTGTTCGACGCGAAGTGACTCGTTTTCAATTTGAAGATCTTCATGAGCTGCTCTCAATTTCTCAAGTTCTTGCTTCCTTTGAAGATAATCATAGGAGAGCTTTTCATGAGTTGTTGAGAGAGTATCATGACGATCTTCAAGTTCCTGATACTTAACGTGAAGATTTTTTATGTCTTCAATTAAGGATTCAGATCAAGTCATTTCAGCACCCAACAGATCATCGCTTCTATCTAACAGTTTTTGAATATGTTCCATGGCTTTCTGTTGTTCAGTTGCAATTTTAGCTAGTGTTCTGTAACTGGGTTTTGAATCACAATTAGAGTCATCGTCACTAGATGTTTGATAGTGAGTAGTGCGTTTGTTTACCTTGGCACCGCGTGCCATGAAGCAGTAGGTAGGAGTGGAGTAGTCCTTGTCATTTGCATCGGTGTTGGTGATGAGGTCATTGTCTTCAGTGTTGAAGATGGACTTGGCGACGTATGCTGTAGCCAGACTTGCAATGCCAGAATCAGACTCCTCCTCAGACTCCACCTCTGCCTCCTCAGAAGCGGACTCCTCCTCTGAATCCATTTCCTTGCCAACAAACGCACGTGCCTTGCCAGATGAGCTCTTCTTGTGTGATGAAGACTTTGAGGAAGACTTGGAAGAAGACTTTGAGTATTTCTTCTTCTTCTTCTTCTTCTTCTTCTTGTCGTCAGAGTCATATTCCTTGCTCTTCTTCTTCTTTTTGTTCTCATTGTCCCACTGTGGACAC
This sequence comes from Triticum urartu, assembly GCF_003073215.2. Taxonomy (NCBI): domain Eukaryota; kingdom Viridiplantae; phylum Streptophyta; class Magnoliopsida; order Poales; family Poaceae; genus Triticum; species Triticum urartu. Next base: position 41,727,885 of record NC_053025.1, read on the forward strand.
TCAGAGATGAAGTGGCCAAGTTTCTTGCACTTGTGACATGTTTTCTTCTTGTAGTCATGAGCAGAAGCTTCATCATTCCTTAAGCTTGATCGTGAGGACTTTATGAAGCCTTTCTTCTTGGTGAACTTTTGGAACTTCTTCACAAGCATTGCAAGTTCCCTTCCAATGTCTTCAGGATCATCAGAACTGCTGTCAGATTCTTCTTCAGATGAGGAAACAGCTTTTGCCTTCAAGGCACGAGTTCGCCCATAGTTTGGACTGTAGATTTCTCTTTTCTCAGAAAGATGAAACTCATGTGTGTTGAGCCTCTCAAGTATGTCAGACAGATCGAGTGTCTTGAAATCAGGACGTTCTTGAATCATCAGGGCTAGGATGTCAAACGAACTATCAAGTGATCTCAGCAGCGTCTTGACGATTTCATGTTTGGTGATCTCAGTAGCGCCGAGGGCTTGAAGCTCATTTGTGATGTCAGTGAGCCGATCAAATGTGTGCTGGACATTCTCATCGTCATTTCGCTTGAAGCGGTTGAAGAGATTGCGAAGAACGCTGATTCTCTGATCTCTCTGGGTTGAGATGCCTTCATTGACCTTGGAGAGCCAGTCCCAGACCAGCTTGGATGTCTTCAAAGCACTCACACGGCCATACTGTCCTTTGGTCAGATGACCACAGATGATGTTCTTGGCAGTAGAGTCCAGTTGAACGAATTTCTTGACATTAGCAGCAGTGACACCTTCTCTAGCCTTGGGAACGCCGTTCTCGACGACATACCATAGGTCGACGTCAATGGCTTCAAGATGCATACGCATCTTATTCTTCCAGTAGGGATATTCAGTTCCATCGAAGACGGGGCACGCAGCGGAGACTTTAATTATCCCTGCAGTCGACATAGCTAAAACTCCAGGTGGTTAAACCGAATCACACAGAACAAGGGAGCACCTTGCTCTGATACCAATTGAAAGTGCGTTATATCGACTAGAGGGGGGGTGAATAGGCGATTTTTATGAAAGTCTTCAAAATGTGGAAGTTATGAACACAAACAGCAGAGATATGCCTATTACTATGCAGCGGAAGTTAGATTACACTAGACAAGCCATGGTCAAGTATGCAATAGAGTGAAAGCACAATGACAAGTAGCTACAGTGTAATAAGGATTAGGTAGGAAGAAGTTATGAAGCCAAACAAATCATACAGTTATGTTGTGAAGACAAAGGATATAGCAGGCATGTAATGGCTTCACAATGAGTAACAGTAAGTAAAAGGAAGTGAAGATGAAACCAGTGACTCGTTGAAGACAATGATGTGTTGGACCAGTTCCAGTTGCTGTGACAACTGTACGTCTGGTTGGAGCGGCTAGGTATTTAAACCTTAGGACACACAGTCCCGGACACCCAGTCCTGAACACGCAGCTCAGGACACCAAGTCCTCACCGTATTCTCCTTGAGCTAAGGTCACATAGTCCTCGCCCAATCACTCAGGTAAGTCTTCAAGGTAGACTCCCAAACCTTCACGGACTTCGTTCACTGGCAATCCACAATGTCTCTTGGATGCTCAGAATGCGACGCCTAACCGTCTGGAGAATGCACAGTCCTCAAGTGTAATAAGTCTTCAGATCACTCAGAAAAGAAGACTTAAGTGATGCCCAATTTTCTCTGGCTCTGGGTGGTTAGGGCTTTCTCCTCTCTAGGAATTTTCTCTCAAAGGCTTCGAGGTGGGTTGCTCTCAAACGACAAAAGCCGTGCACTGAAATCTGAGCAGCCAACCGCTTATGGTTGTAGGGGGTGGGCTATTTATAGCCACTTGGCAACCCGACCTGATTTGTCCGAAATGACCCTGGGTCACTAAGGAACTGACACGTGTTCCAACGGTCAGATTTCAAACTCACGCGACAACTTTACTTGGGCTACAAGAAAAGCTGACTTGTCCGGCTCTGGACAAGATTCGCTCTCATTGTCTTCACTCGAAGACATAGGTTTTTGGTTTAGGCATCACTTCAGTCATTCTGACTGGTTCTCCTGGACGGTGGTTCCTATGACTCAACACAACAGAAAAAGAACTACGTAAGATCTAAGTCTTCGAGCTACATAGGCTTCATATCGTGTCTTCTCTTGTCATAGTCTTCAATGTGAATATCTTCATATACCACCTTTGACTTCAATGTCTTCATACATTTTTAGGGGTCATCTCTGGTAGTAAAACCGAATCAATGAGGGACTTCTACCTGTGTTATCCTGCAATTCTCACAAACACATTAGTCCCTCAACTAGGTTTGTCGTCAATACTCCAAAACCAACTAGGGGTGGCACTAGATGCACTTACAGGAGGGGGAGATTTCCCCCGCGCCGCAGGAGGGCGAGCGGGTCATCTTCTGCTCGCACTGCTTGCGCGGGTTGGGGCTGCCGGCGAGCAGTTTCTTCCGATCTTTCCTGGAGTTCGACGGCCTCCAGCCGCACCACCTCACCCCCAACACAGTAGTGCTGCTGTCCGCCTTCGTGGCCTTGTGCGAAGACTGCCTCGGAGTCCTCCCCACCCTCGAGCTCTGGGGGGAGTTCTTCTTCTCCAAGCTCGGCACCCAGGCCGCGGGCGTGCCGGCTCAGTGCGGCGCCTTCATCGCCGTGCGAAGGTCGGGGGCCGACAATCCCTTCCCCTCCATCTCGCTGATAAAGTCGGTGAAGATGTGGCAGAGATCCTACTTCTACGTGAGGAGTGTCTCCGCGAGGGGCGACTGGGTCAACCTGCCGGCTTTCGAAGCCGGCCCGCCTGCTGGGAGACTGCCCAACTGGTCATACCGGGCCAGGTCGCTGACGCCTGCAGGAGCCGGCGCCATCACGCGGCTTCGAGTGCTGACGCAGTCGGAAGGCCTGACTGGTCCAGACCTGTTGGCCGCCTTCGTGGCGTGCCGAGTCCTCCTGCTCCAAGGCCGCCCCCACATGATATGCCAGATGAGCGGGCACCGCGACCCGAGTCGGATGTGCACCAAGGACATGCCTCACAAGGAGGTGGCCTTCATGGTGAACTACCTCTCGGACAGCAAGCTCCTAGAGGACTGGCGGTTCGGCAAGGAGCCGTACTCTCGCGCCAACCCCCCGCCCGTGGTGAGTTACCTCTCCTCTCTTCCTTTGGATTGTCTTCTTTCTTGCCGAGTTTGTTTTGACCAGTCGACTTTGGTCAGAATCCCCTCCTCCACCCGCCAGCCGGCACCTAGGGGCCGGTCCGCGAGTTCCTCGCCGATCGAGCGGAGAGCGACGTCGACGACACCGATCTGGGGGCGGCGGCTCTGGAGGACGACGCTGAGGGAGGAGGAGGAACAGCAGGCGACTTCACGCCGTTGGCTACTTTCGCCGACTAGCCTGACGACGATGCCGACGGGGAAGTCGCCCCCCGCCATCGGCCAGGAGCCAGCCAGCCTGGTGCGGGCTCTTCTGCCGCGTCGGGTGCTCCAGGCGGCGGGAAGAAGCGCAGGGCCGTGCCAACTTTGTTCGGCAGTCGGCCGAAGAAACCCAAGGGTTCGGCTGCGGCGACCTGGCGGGACGAGGCGGCCGCGAAGGCCATCCGCTTCCGTAAGGAAGTGAAGAAGCCGCCATTGTTTTGTTCTTTCTTTGTGGCTCTGTCTGAGTCTTTACTTGCTCCCCTTGCTTCATGGCTCCCCTCACTCTTGAGAGGGTCACCGCCGCCTCCGTCATGGGGTCAGCGGACACGTCCGCCACCACCCGGCGGATTGACCCCGCTGCCGACCTCCGGGAGGCAACAGAGCGGAATGCGCAGGAGAAGCGCAACGAAGAGGAGGCCATTCGCCTGGGGAAGGCGGAGGCCGGCAGGGCGGAGGCCTCCGCCAAGAAAAAACTGGCGGAGGCCGAAGCCGCCGCCGCGACGAAGTGGCAGGCTGAGGAAGCCGCACGCCGCCAATCGGCGGTGTTTGTCACCCCGTTGAACTCTGCGCCGCCGCCTCCGGAGTTCATGGGGCAGACTGGAGAAACCGGCGGGGAGAACCCCGTCGAGGAGAGGGAAGGCGGCGACCCCTCTACGCCGGACGCAAACGTTCCATCGCCGCCTTCGCCGCCGTCTGTAGGCGCGCAAGGCAAGCGGCTAGCGGACCCTCCGGTGTCGCCGACCGAAGACGAGGCCATGGCGAGGCTACTCCTCCAAGTCGGCTCGCCAACGCGCCGCCGTCTGGAGAAGGCAACTTCGGCACCCCGCCCCCTGGAAGCCGGCACCGCCAGCTCGGTGATCCCAAACGCCGAAGCGACGAGCGCCGCGCCCATTGGGTGGGTGTGAGGAGGCGGCACAGGGCCGCTGAACCAGGCGCTTCTGGACGTCCAGGCGAAGCTTCGGGCTGAGGGCGACGCTCTCCAGAATTGCACGAAGGTGTACCTGGCGTCGCGGGCAGCCGTCCGGGTATGTTTTTTCCTTTGGTTTCTGTTTTCTTGTTCCTCTCTGTGGGGGCGCGCCAGCGCACCCACTGGGTGTAGTCCCCGAGTTTCGTGCCGGCTGCTGAGTACTAACCTTTGTCTGAAATGCTTGTCGCAAGATTACCACAACCTCCGCGTCACTGTCTTCAACCGTAACGTTGAACAGCTGGGCAAGCGGACCGCCAACTTGGCGGAGAGCCGGAGTAAGTCCTTTTCCTTCTTTGTGAGGGCGCGCTGGTGCACCCGCGGGCTGTAGTCCCCGAGATTCGGGCCGACTGCTGAGCAGTCGGGCCGGATCTCCCCGGCGACCTTTTTTATTGATGACCGTTATCTTTCTTCCTTTCCTTCAGGAGCCAATGCTGCTCTTCAACAGCAGCTGAGCGAAGCCAACTCCTCTTTGCGCGCCAAGGAGGAGGAGTGCGGCAAGCTCGCCACGGAGCGCGATCTGCTGGCCACTCAATTGGCAGAGCAGAAGGAGCTGCTTGAGAAGACGCAGAAGGAGGCGGAGGAAACGGAAACCGCCCTCCTGGCTGAGTTCATGAGCGAGCGCTCCTCCTGGACTGACAAGGAGGCTCTGTTGGCTTTCAGCTTCCAAGAAATTGAAGACATCGTTGATGGTGAGTCTCCTTATTTATCTTGGAGCTGCCGATTATAAATCGTGCCGATCCTTGGCTTTTGACTTGCTTCTTCGTTTCTTCCATCTTGGCAGACTTCTTTCCTGGGCACTCGCAGGCTGCCGTTCAAGCCATCGAGGCTAGCCGTGAAGGTCGGAGGGCAGAGGGTGCAGAGATTGCCGCCGACGCCCCCCAAACTCTTGACGAGCACATCCTGAGCATCGAGGCTCGCCTTCGGCCAGCTCACCGGATGTTGCGCCGGCTTCAGCGTGTTGGTGCCTAGGCAATTGCCGCCCTGTGGCCGGACATGCAGGCTTCGCGCACCCCCATCCTGACGGCCGACTGGCTAGAGGTTGCGGCTGGTCGTCTTGAGGCCTGGAAGGGCTCTTCGGCCCGAGCTGGAGCGCGCCAGGCCTTGGAGTTCGTCAAGGCATGGTATCCGGGGCTGGATCTAGACTGGCTGGCCACGCTTCGGTCGGAGGCCCAGCCGGAGCTAGCGGCTACAGAAGACGCCCTCGTCAAGCATGCTGCGGCGATCACTGAGTACACCGACACCAGCATCTTCGTCCCCGAGCGGTCTGAAGACGGCGAGGAGGTACCGCCGGAGTGGTTCGGGATGAACCTAGACTATGGCGAGGACTCGGCGGAGGTGATTGGCTCCAGCGTCGAGGAGGAAGGCGAGGCGGAGGACGGAGGCGAGATGGAGGCACCAGAAGACGGAGCCGGCGGCCAGCCTCAGCTCGACCGCGCCTCCAGCAACGAGCCGCGTGCGACCGACCTGACTGCCGCCGGAGGAGACCAAGCCAAGACTAGCCAGCTGGCTGCCCCGACGCCTGACGCTGCCGCCTCCTCCGACCCTCTGAATCCGTCTGCTGCTTCCTAAGCTGCCGCTTTACCTTTGTTTTATCTGCTTCAGTAGTCTTTGAAGAGCTTGTTAATTCGTACAATTCCACCCGCGGGGTGTATTTTGAACTTCTGCTCGAAGATTCGGCCAAGGACCTATGTTATGTAAATATATTTATCCGAATTCTATCTTTTCTTGCTCATTGCTCTTTTGGCTTTTTTCCTTTGCCGCTTTCTCTTAGTTGCCTGCCTTGCCAATCGGACAACCGCTCTGTGCACTGCCGCTGGGTCAAAATGCTTGGCTACTTTGAGAAGGCAAATACTTAGCTGTTTTTAAGAATTTTTGAGCAAGTTGGATAGAAGGCGGCAATCCGACCTCTCGATTGTCGGTTTGCAAAAAGGCTGGAGGCCGTCTTGAGCTATGTTTTATGCTTTGAGTCCTTAGCCATTTTTCATGCGAATGCCCATTCTACCTTACTTTTGCCCACCGTACAGTCGCTCTGCGAGCTGTGGCTTCTGACAGGAGACGGTTTAGGCATTTACACACTACTTGTCCGACTGCAAGAAGCATTTCATAGTGCAAGGCGGCAAGTCCCCGGGCCGACTTGTCGAGCCCGGTGCCAAACGGCATAAGAAAGAGTAACATACTTGTAGGCATAATTTTTATCATACAGACAAAAGAGGGCAGTCCCCGAGCTCGTCTCGGGGGCCCCAAAGTCTTGGTACTTTAATACAAAAGGTAGCGTGGTACATATTGCATCAACTGTAAAATCTTCGGAGGAGATTTGCGTTCCATGGCCGCTCTGTCTCCTTGCCGGAGTCGTCCCTCTTGCGTGCTCGGGGCTTTAGAGCGTCAATCAGGTAGTAGGAGTCGTTGCCCAGTACTTTGCTAATGATGAAAGGGCCTTCCCAAGGCACCGGCAGCTTGTGCTGGCCGGCTGTTCGCTGGATCAGCCGGAGCACAAGGTCACCTTCTTGAAAAGATCTTGGCCTGACCTTCCTGTTGTGGTATCGGCGCAGGCTCTGCTGGTAGATGCTGGACCGGTTGAGTGCTAACAGCCGGCCCTCTTCCAGCAGATCGACACCGTCTTGTCATGCTTCTTCTGCTTCCTCCTCGGTGTACATGGTGACTCGTGGGGAGTCGAACTCTATGTCCGTTGGGATGACAGCTTCGGCACTGTAGACGAGGAAGAAGGGCGTGAAGCCGGTTGACTTGTTTGGAGTCGTGCGCAGACTCCAGAGGACGGCTGGCAGGTCGTCCAGCCAGCAGCCAGTTGAGCGCTCCTGAGGCTCAATCAGCCGAGGCTTGATGCCGGACAGGATGAGGCCGTTTGCTCGCTCCACTTGGCCGTTTGACTGTGGATGGGCGACGAACGCTAGGTCCAGTCGTATGCCCTGTGTTGCGCAGAAATGGGCCAAGGCGCCTTTGGCGAAATTTGTGCCGTTGTCGGTGATGATGCTGTGTGGTATGCCGTACTGAATTGTGATATCGGAGATGAAAGTTACGGCAGTTGGACCGTTCAGTTTCTTGATTGGCTTCGCTTCTATCCACTTGGTGAACTTGTCCACTGCGACAAGTAGGTGAGTTAAACACCTCGTGCTGTCTTGAATGGTCCTACCATGTCTAGACCCGAAACTGTGAAAGGCCAGGCAATGGGGATGGTCTTGAGCGCAGAAGCCGGCTGGTGCGGCTTGGAGCTGAACTTCTGGCACCCTTTGCATTTTTGGACCAGTTCCTTGGCCTCTTCTAAGGCAGTCGGCCAGAAGAAACCGTGTCGAAAGGCTTTGGCGACGAGTGCTCTTGAAGCCGCATGGTGGCCGCACTCGCCTTGATGGATGTCTTTGAGAATTGCTTGGCCTTGCTCTGGCTCTACGCAGCGCTGGTAGACACTAGTGACGCTGTGTCTGACCAGCTCTCTGTTGACTATGGTATAGGCTGCTGCCCAGCGTTGTACTTGCCGAGCTGAGGTCTCATCAGTAGGAAGCTCTTTGCTCACCAGAAATTTGAGGATGGGCTGGGCCCATGAGGGTGCTGCTATTTCTTCGACTACTAGAACTGCGACTTGAACGAGGGCGGCTGGGCTAGGAGGCGGCGGGTTGGAGTCAACAACTGCATGATGGGTTAATGAAGTCCCCAGGCCGACTGGGGCGGCCCTTGGGTCGAATTCTGGAGTCTTCGAGTCCGCCACCGTAGTCCCCGGGCCGGGTTCCGCAGTCCCTGGGCCGGCCTCGACTGTGGCGGCTCTGGAGCCATCTGCCGAAATCCTCATGCCGCCTGCCGGGGCTCTGGAGTCGGATCCGATGTCTTTGGGAGGAGCCGGTACGAAGATGGAGTCTGATTCTGGTGAGGGCTTGACGGGCGGTTTGAGGAGGCGTTGAAGGGCGACGCCGGATGGTATTGCTTGGCGAGTAGAGCCGATTCGTGCCAAGGCGTCTGCTTGGTCGTTGTCGTTTCTTGGCACATGGAGGAATTCGCACCACTCGAAATACCCACTGAGTTGTTGCACGAGGAAACGGTAACTAGCCATGTTTGCATCTTTCGCGTCCCAGTCGCCAGATGACTGTTGGACCACTAAGTCCGAGTCGCCATAACACAAGATCCGGCAGATGCCAAGTTCTTTGGCAAGCCGGAGCCCGTGAATGAGCGCCTCGTACTCGGCAACATTGTTGGAGGCGGCAAAATGGACTTGCAGTGCGTATTTGAGCTTGTCGCCTTTAGGAGAGGTGAGGACGACACCGGCTCCCAAGCCGGTGCGCATCTTGGAGCCGTCAAAATGCATCCGCCAATGGGTGGAGTCGGGCGCTGGAGGTAGGTACTGGGTCTCGGCCCAGTCGACGAGGAAGTCGGCCAGTGCTTGTGACTTGATGGCGGTGCGGGCCTGGTAGTAGATGGTGTAGGGAGCCAGCTCTATGGCCCATTTGGCCACTCGGCCAGAAGCATCTCGGCTGCCAATGATCTCGGCGAGCGGGGCCGTGCAGACCACCATGATTGGATGCTCTTGAAAGTAAGGCTTCAATTTCTTGGCAGTAAAGTGTATGCCATAGCACATCTTCTGGTAGTGGGGGTAGTTCTGCTTGGAGGTCGACAGTACTTCGCTCAAGTAATATATCGGTCTCTGGACGGGTAGTGCTTTGCCTTCCTCCTTGCGTTCCACCACGATGACCGTGCTGACTACCCGGCTGGTGGCGGCGATGTACAGGATCATAGGTTCCTTGGGAGCCGGAGCCGCCAGGACGGGTGGAGTAGTCAACATTTCTTCAATTGGAGAAAAGCTTCGTCTGCCTTATGGTTCCACTCGAAAAAGTGGTTTTCTTCATGAGTTGGTATAAGGGGAGAGCTTTCTCGCCCAGCCGCCTGATGAATCGGCTGATGGACGCCAAGCAACCGGTGAACTTTTGCACATCCAGCAGTCGGCTGGGTACCTCCATTCTCTCGATGGCCTTGATCTTTACGGGGTTGCATTCTATGCCGCGCTCAGAGACCAGGAAACCAAGGAGCTGGCCGGCTAGTACCCCAAAGACACACTTCTCGGGATTGAGCTTGATCTGGAATCGGCGTAGGTTCTCAAAGGTCTCCTTGAGGTCTTCCAGCAGTGTTCCATGCTTTTCCGTCTTCACCACTACGTCATCCACGTAGACGTGGGCGTTCCTGCCGAGCTGCTTGAGGAGACACTTCTGCATGCAACGCTAAAAGGTGGCGCCGGCATTCCTTAAGCCGAACGTCATGGTGAGGTAGCAGAATGCTCCAAACGGCGTGATGAAGGCGGTCTTCAGTCTATCAGCCGGGTTCAGCTTGATCTGGTGATATCCTGAGTATGCATCCAAGAAACTCAATAGCTCGCATCCGGCTGTGGAGTCTATCACCTGATCGATTCTTGGTAGAGCAAACGGGTCCTTGGGGCAGGCCTTGTTGAGGCTCGTGTAGTCAATACACATTCGCCACTGCTTGTTCTTCTTCAGTACCAGGACCGGATTTTCCAGCCACTCCGGAAAGAACACTTCCATAATGAAGCCGGCTGCTAGGAGTCGGGCTATCTCTTCTCCAACGACTCTTCTCTTCTCTTTTGATAAGCGGCGCAGGGGCTGCCTGACTGGATTTGCATCAGATCGGACATGTAACTTGTGCTCGGTGAATTCCGTCGGTACACCTGGCATGTCTTTGGGGGACCATGCGAAGATGTCCTGATTCTCACGGAGGAGATCGACGAGCTCGCCTTCCTATTTGCTGTCGAGGTTCGCACCTACGACAGCGTACCTCTCTGGGTCCTCCGGATCCAAGGGAATCTTCTTTGTCTCCTTGGCCGGCTTAAACGAACCCTCAGCCTCTGACTCCCTTGGGTTGGGCGATACCTCTGCCTGCTTGCCGGCCATCGCCACAACTCGCTCCAGGAGCCGCTTCTCGGCCGCGATCACCAGGGACTCGGCTAGCCGACTGCTCTCGGCGGCACAGGCAGACGACTTCTGGTAGTCACCGGCTACAGTCAGAATTCCCCTGGAACTGGGCATCTTCATCTTGAGGTAGGCGTAGTGGGGGACCGCCATGAACTTGGCCAAGGCGGGTCGGCCGAGCAGCGCATGGTATGGGCTCTCGAGGTCCACCACCTCAAACCAAACAGACTCTCGGCGGAAGTGATCTTTGTCTCCAAAGAGGACATCCATCAGGATATTGCCGATCGGTGAGCAGGAAAGCCCAGGAACAATGCCGTGGAACACTGTCCGGCTGTTCTGAAGCTGTCTTTGCTTGATTCCTAACTTCTCCATGGTGTCCTTGTACAGGATATTGATGCTGCTGCCTCCGTCTATCAGAACTCGCGAAAAAACGCGCAGCTCGTCTATCCGTAGCAAAGGTGGCGTCCAAGACCAAGGCATAGGAGCCCGGACTCGGCATCACCTCTGGGTGGTCAGCCCGGCTCCAGCTGATAGCCTTCTCGGACTAGTGCATGAATTCCGGCGTCTCTGAGGCTACTGCATTCACCTCCTGTCGCGGCAACCGCATGCTGCGTCAATCATCAGCCATACTGGTAAACACCATGTAGGCTCTGTGTTCTTCAGGGTATTCGTCTTGCACTGCGCCGACTGGCCTGGCAGCCGGCTGCTGGGGCGGAGGTGGAGGCGGCTGCCCGGCAGGCGGGGGAGGCAGGAGGCCGTCTCCCTTGGCGATCCTGGTGAGCCAGTGGCACTTCCGGGTGGTATGATTCGACGGCTTCACGCCGCTATGGAACTTGCAAGGTCCATCCAGGGTCTGCTCGTAGGAGAAGGCCGGTAACCAGTTTGTCTTGCCACCTTTCTGTCGCTTGAGCGGAGGCTGCCCATCCGGCATCTGGGCTTCAACGGTCGTGACCTGCCGGCTGCTGGAAGCCGGCTGCGGGGCCTTGCGCTTGTGGCCGCCCTGCGGTTGCCGCCGGTTGGCGTCTCCCGCCGGAGTCCTTGGAGCTTGAGGGGGCACTTTGCCGGTTGTGCTGACTTGAATCTCCGCCTTCATGGAGGAGTCGGCCGTGGCGTACTTGTCCGCTATGATCAGCAGCTCGTCGAGGGTTTCTGCCTCGTCGCAGAGGAGCTTGTGCTTGAGGAGGGTGCCTTCTCTGCACCCGGCCGTGAAGTACTCGATGGCCTGCACCTCGTGCACGCCCTCGCAGGAGTTCCGCAGCTCAGCCCAATGCGTGAGGTAGTCGCGAGTCGACTCGTCAGGACCTTGCATGCATAAGGAGAGCTGTCGAGGCTTGGGGGCGCTTGTACGTGCTGGTGAAGTTGTGGACGAACGCTTCGGTGAAGTCAACCCAGATGTTGATGCTACGGGGCCTCAGGCTGTTCATCCATGTCCGGGCCGTGCCCTGAAGCATGAGCGGAACGTATTTTACGGCAACACGCTTGTTGTCGTTTGCTATGCTGACAGCCGTGGAGTAGTCGACCAGCCAGTCTTCCGGCTTCATGGAGCCGGTATACTTGGGTGTGTCCCTTGGGAGCGTGAACCCTCTGGGAAAGGGCTCGTCTAGAATGCGGGGCCCAAAACAAGGCGGACCCAGCTCATCTTCTTCTTCCAGCGCCAGGGATCGGTGTAGTCGGTCGATCCCCTCTCGGCGGCCAAGGCGGTCGCCGAGAGTCAGATGGTCAACAGGCGGCAGGGAGACTGGCCTCTCCTTGCGGGGAGGGGGAGGCGGACAGTCGTCCCATCGTTCCACTGCTCTCGGGCGTCCATCTCGGTCGTGCTCTACGGTAGTGCAAGTTCGACTGTAGCTGACGGCCGGCTCCTTATCTCTTCTTCCTCGGGCACCGCCAGTCGGCGTCCGAGACGTCGCGCCTTGATCTCGGTGAAGGCCGTCGTTTGGCCGTTGCGGTGCCTCCGTGCGGCAGTCGGCCTCATTCTCCGCGGCAGCCGCGTCGAGGAGCCACTGGACTTGCTCCAGCATCAGGCGGCGTTCTTCGCCCTTGAAATTGTCCAGCTCATCCTCCGCTGCATGGGCGGCTCGGATGTTCTCTACTGGTGTAGCGTACATAGGGCGGCTTGCCCCAAACAGGTTGGCGATGGCTACGCCGCGCTGCTAGACCGCGCCAAGGCGGCTGGGCCCTGCCGGGGCCGGTGAGCCGCCAACGGCGCGATCCATCTCCCGCTGGTAGGCTTCTGACAAGCGTCTCATGCTGGCCAGCTTCTTCGCGCCTTCAACGAGCTGAAGGTGGCGCGCCTCCAACGTCTCTGTGTCAGCGTCTTCCGGAATGGGCACAGTTAGGTCTTGTAGCGCCGCGCCGAGCGAGTCGTGCGCTCCTCCGCCGGGAAGCTCGTCATGGCTGATGACGAGCACCTCGGTGACGGTGCTTCCGTCGCTCTCCGTGCAAGGGAGAGGTTCATCGTAGACCACCACATTGGTGGGGAACGCGTCGAGCGACGCGGTGTCGGAGTCGACCAGCATCGGGTCGGTGGAGCCTACAGACTCCAAGTCTACGGCAGGTTCGCCGGAAACGTGGAGTTGATCAAGGAGGCCCGCGAGGAGGCTCTTGGAGCCGCCCGCGTCCGCGTTGGACATAGACTCGTCGGAGAGGCGAACCTCGCCGACAAGCTCGGCCAAGGAGCTGGCTGCGCAGGCGATCTCAACGCCACGCAACACGTCGGCGCAAACTCCGTCTGGCGTGCCTGGCTGGCTGCGCTCGCCAGGGAGGAAAAGGGTTCCCGTCCAGAACAGGTCTCCGGACGGCGGTGCACCAGGCCCCACGGTGGGTGCCAAATGTCGGGGGTTTGGTGCAACATATGCCAAAGGATGGCTTATCATGGTGGGGGTGAGTAGAATGTCGCCGGTGCCTGGAAACGGGATGAGGCGAAGACATGCACGCCGGCGAATCCTACCCAGCTTCAGGTCTCTCCGGGGAGATAATACCCCTACTGCTGCTCTGCGGGGTCTCCGCATGATCACTATGGCAAAGTGTTTACACGGTTGCTCCTTGAGTTGTTTGTTGGTGGCAGGAGAGGGCAAGGCTAGCTCTCTCCCTTTTATCTGATATGGTCTAGAGCTACTGGGTTCCAACCCTTTGCACGGGTGCCCTGGGGGGTTTATATAGGCCTACCCCCCAGGGGTACAATGGTAATCCAGCTGGACGCGGGCCCAACCATCAGCGCCTTTGGCCTCCGTCTTCTCCGCCGACTGCTGGGGCCCGCCGACTGGTGGGCCCCGCCGACTAGTCTGGTACGGAGCCGACAGGCCGCGTCCGCCGTGGGCGGGTCTTGCCAGCTGCTGATTACTGTAGCCGTGCTTCTGATGACGCGGGCTTGATCATGAGGTCGTGGCAACAGCCCCGCCGTCTGGCGGGCGATCACTATTGCCGCTCCCCATCACATCTTGATTAATGGTGCATGGACCCCGGGGGAGGGCTCGGCCGACTCCCCGGGGCCGGCTCTCAATGAATCCGACTGGTGGTTCTCCTGCCATCTCCTGGGGTCTCACTGAATGGTGGGTCCCGCTGCCTCTAGGCCGTATAGACAAGCCATCGTGGGCACAGGATTCGGTCCTGTGGTGCTGATGTCAGGGCTGGCAGGGCAACAGTGCCACGCCGCACGGAGATCTTCCCAGGTACGGCGCGCTGTGGCCATGCCTGCCCTCGGTAAGGGGCGAGAGTGGGCTTCACTGTAGCCACGCCCCTGCCCCGTCCCCTTTGATGAGGCCATGGGGTTTGTTGGAGTCGCAAGCCAACTCCCCAAAGCCGGCTTCTCTGGAAGTCGCCAGTCGGGAGTCGGCTTTCCCTGAAGTCGTCCCTGGGACTCGGCCGCGAGTGGTCAGCTGGCCATCCTGCCATCGGCTTCTTGAAGGCGGCTCTTCGTCCTGGGGTCTTGAGGGGCGCAGCCTGCCCCAATGTGTTGAAAGGCTCTGGGGCTCGGGTTGGCCTACCCATGGCCCATTACTCCGACAGCGATCGAAGGTTTGATGGACATTTTCATTGTCAAGTCTTTTGAAGCGGTTGAAGAGATTGCACGCTGGGTTGAGACTCCTTCATTGACCTTGGACAGCCTGTCCTAGATAAGTTTTGCTGTCTCCAAAGCACTCACTCTACCATACTGCCTGAGGGACTCCTGGATTAGGGGGTATCCGGACAGCCGGACTATATCCTTTGGCCGGACTGTTGGACTATGAAGATACAAGATTGAAGACTTCGGCCCTTGTCCGGATGGGACTCTCCTTGGCGTGGAAGGCAAGCTTGGCAATACGGATATGTAGATCTCCTTCCTTGTAACCGACTTTGTGTAATCCTAGCCCCCTCCGGTGTCTATATAAACCGGAGGGTTTAGTCCGTAGGACAACAGACAATCATACCATAGGCTAGCTTCTAGGGTTTAGCCTCTCTGATCTCGTGGTAGATCAACTCTTGTACTACTCATATTATCAAGAACAATCAAGCAGGACGTAGGGTATTACCTCCATCAAGAGGGCCCGAACCTGGGTAAACATCGTGTCCCCTGCCTCCTGTTACCATCCGCCTAGACGCACAGTTCGGGACCCCCTACCCGAGATCCGCCGGTTTTGACACTAACATTGGTGCTTTCATTGAGAGTTCCTCTGTGATGTCATCATTAGGCTTGATGGATCCTTCGATCATCGATAGCGATGCAGTCCAAGGTGAGACTTTTCTCCCCGGACAGATCTTTGTATTCGGCGGCTTCGCACTGCAGGCCAACTCGCTTGGCCATCTAGAGCAGATCGAGAGTTACGCCCCTGGCTACCAGGTTGGGTTTGGAAGGTTAAACTACATGGCCGACATCCGCGGAGACTTGATCTTCGACGGATTCGAGCCCCTGCCGGGTGCGCCGCACGGTCATGATGAGCATGATTTAGCTCTACCGTCGGACAGTGTTCAGGAGACCGCACCGACAGCCGCTCCGACCCTCAATTCGGAGCCAATTGCACCATCCATGGATGGGTGGATAGACCCCGCCACGGAGGCCGCATTCTTAGCGGCGATCGAGCCGAGTATCGACCTTACCCTTCACGACAGCCGTGACGCCAAACTGCCGGATTCTTCCCTGGCCACGGACTCCGAACCGCCTGCGCCCGTGCCTATCGAATCCAACTGGGCGCCGATCATGGAGTTCACCTCCGCGGATATCTTTCAGCACTTGCCCTTTGGCGATGTACTGAACTCATTAAGGTCTCTCTCCTTGTCAAGAGAGTCCTGGCTAAACTACGGCCGGCCAGATCGGGATGCGAACGACAAAGAAATTCGCCGCCCACCCACCACCCACTTAGTAGCCACTTTCGACGATTTAACCGACACGATCAACTTCGACTCCGAAGACATCGACGGTATGGACGGCGATGCAGGAGACGAACAGGAGCCACTGGCCACAAGGCACTGGATGCCCACTTCATCATATGATGTATACATGGTGGACACACCCAAAGAAAATGATGACGAGGAACGGAAGGACGCAGCGAAGGACCGATCCCTCGAGAAGCAGTCAAAGCGGCGGCGTAAGCGCCGCTCCAAATCCCGCCTCGGCAGAAACAGCGATCATATAGACCCAACGATAGAGCAGGGTGAGCCAGCGGACGACGAACACGGCATTGAACCACCGTCCGACCACGGCAACATGGAGAATCAAACCGAACAACCCGTCTCCGGCGAAGATAGCAATCCGGATGACATCACACCGGACTGGCACCCAGAGCAACAGAATCCCCATCAAAGGCTTGTTGCCACTGCGAGGAGTCTGAAAAAGCAGAAGCAAAGGCTCAGGGCTGCACAATACATACTCAGAATTAGATGGAGTAAAGTACTCAACACCGCAGCAAAGTACGGCGGCAGTCACCACACAAAGAGCTACCCAAAGTGAAAGCTGCTACCTGAATTCGATGATGAGGCCTTAGAGCCCCCGCAATCAAAAAACAAAACAGCCATCCGGCCAGATAGACGACCTCGTGGCCAACATAGAGCGGCAAAAGACGCTGCGCACAAGCCAGTAAGCGATCCACGTGAGGACGCGCATCAAAAGGACAGCACAACCAGACCCATCTACGAGCCAAGCAAGCGCGCTCCAGCAAGCAATGCAACACAACAAAAATCCGAACACCATGGTACACCCAAATACAGGGGTGCCGCACACCCCCTATGTTTCACCAATGAGGTGCTGGACCATGGATTTCCAGAGGGATTCAAACCCGTAAACATAGAGGCGTACGACGGAACGACAGACCCTAGGGTCTGGATTGAGGACTACATCCTCCATATCCACATGGCTCGAGGAGACGATCTCCATGCCATCAAGTACTTACCCCTCAAGCTCAAAGGACCAGCTCGGCACTGGCTTAAAAAAAGCCTCCCCGGATACTCCATTAGAAGCTGGGAAGAGATCGAGGACGCTTTTCGGGCAAATTTTCAAGGGATCTATGTCCAACCACCGAATGCAGACGATTTAAGTCATATAACTCAACAGCCCAGAGAGTCAGCCCGAAAGCTTTGGAACAGGTTTCTCACTAAAAAGAACCAAATAGTCGACTGTCCGGACGCCGAAGCCTTAGCAGCTTTCAAGCACAGTGTTTGAGACGAATGGCTTGCCACACACCTCGGCCAAGAAAAGCCGAGAACAATGGCAGCATTAACAAGCCTCATGACCCGCTTTTGCATGGGCGAGGACAGCTGGCTAGCCCGATGTAGCACCAGCGACCAATTACATCCGAAGTCAGGGACGGAAACGGGAAGCCACGACGCAGCAAAAACAATCGCCGGAATAAAGAAGACAGCCCGAAGAGCATGGCGGTAAACGCCGGATTCAGAAGCTCTCGGCCAGGTTAGTAAAAGCTGTCCTCCAAAGGCAACAGAGACGAACTGTTCAACCTAAACAAGATTCTGGACAAAATATGTCAGATCCACAACACTCCCGATAAACCTGCATATCATACCCATAGAGAATGTTGGGTCTTCAAGCAGTCCGGCAAGCTCAACGCCGAACACAAGGGGAAGGTTACACCAAGCGAAGACGAGGACGAGCCTCGCAAGGAAAGCACTGGGGAACAGAAGAAATTCCCACCAGAAGTCAAAACAATAAACGTGTTACACGTGATGAAGGGGAGAAACAAAGCGGCACTCCTAGAGACACATGCCCCAGGGCCTATCACCGCGGAGTTCTGCCACTGGTCGTCCCAACCGATCACCTTTGACCATCGGGACTACTCGGCAAGTATCCGACATACAGGATGGGCTGCCTTGGTGTTAGACCCGATAATTGACGGATACCACTTCACACGATTCCTGATGGACGGTGGCAGTAGTTTAAACCTGATATATCAGGACACAGTCCGCAAAATGGGGATAGACCCAACAAAAATCAGCCATAGCAATACTACCTTTAAAGGAGTAACGCCAGACCCAGAAGCCCATTGCACAGGCTCCCTGCTACTAGAGGTTATATTCGGCTTTCCCGATAACTTCCGCAGCGAAAACTTAACCTTCCACATCGCTTCGTTCCAAAGTGGCTATCAAGCACTACTCGGATGCGAAGCTTTTGCTCGCTTTAACGCAATACCGCATTACGCTTCCCTCATGCTTAAGATGCCCGGTCCACGTGGCATCATTACAGTAAATGGAAATATTGAGCGCTCCATGCATGCGGAAGACCGTGCGGCTGCCTTGGCAGCCGCACACTAAACGGCCTCACCAACTAGAGCATCTGACAGGTCGTTAAGACCACGGACGCGGTTAGACGAGTCCGGTGTAGCTATATATAATTGATACATGTTTGATGGCTATACCCCTATAACAATACAAGGGGGTCAACGCGTGTAAACAAGTGGCAATTAGGCTCAACTTTACTCATCTTGAACTGTACATGGTTTATTTAGTATAACCTACCTTTTGCACGACAACTTTTCAGCTAAGTTCCTCTCTTTTACAGATGACCATCGTGCTACACCCGTCCAGGATACGGCACAACGGAGACACAAGCGCAGACGTGCAGCAAGGACCAGATCCAAGGATTCTTTTTAGATTAAGACCCTGCGTAAACCTTTTTTGCTGTCTCTTGTTGATACACATCCCCCGGATTCTCAGTACAATTGAGAAGGATGCTGACGTATTGGCATGTGACCACGTCAGAATATTGCACGTACCTAGACACCGAGGGCTTATTACAAAGGGAACTGTTTAGCCCGGTTTACATCATAAAGACCGAATACCTTAGGGAGTGTTCGGCGTTGCGAGTTTGGCCTTATATGCATCATCTCCGAATCATGTCTTTGGTGAAATGTTGGGTTTGCCCGGCTCCTGTGTTTTGCTGCCTTACGTTCCGCTCTATCGGCTCAGGCGGCACCAGGAGAACAACTGCGATTGTGCCCTGGTTCATCTGGACGAGCACCTTAGTAGAGAAAGCCGAAAACTGACTATCATGATATAGCGTGAGACTGGTCAACCACTCGATGACCTAGCAGAATCTTCTGGATTCCTCTGCCTTAACGAAGGGCCGTTTCCCGGCCAGGAATGTACGCACCCCGAATTCAGATGAGCGCGGAGCCACCAGGGGCTATATAGTAGCCCCACTGTCAAACTCCTCTGACTAAGTGAAAGTGTTAAAGCATTATAGTCCGATTGCCTAGTTCGATGCGCTATCACCTCCTTAATGGACCAAGACATTGGATCAAGTGTGAACATGCGTCTTCTGCGAGCACCCCCGCATTATATGCATGGGGGCTAAAGCCGACGACTGCCATCTTTTAGGTTATATACATATATACATAAACGGCCGCACAGGAGGTATTATAATTCTTTCAGGCACAAGTATAAAATAGCCTTTACAACTCAGTAAAACATTGCTTTTCAATGGGAATTCATGTCATTAGAAAATAATATTCTTCGAGCACTGCGCTTCTATTGAACGAGCGCCCTCAAGAACTTCTCGAAAGTAGTTCTCGGCTGGTACTCGGCTCTCGTCCGAATCTTGGGCTGCAATGGCGGTAGCCTCCATCTACGCCCAGTATGTCTTCACACGGGCAAGGGCCATCCGCGCACCCTCTACGCATGCGACCTCTTCATCGCGTTGATGTGCGGCACTGCACCAAGGAACTGTTGCACCAAACTAAAATAACTGTTCGGCTTTGGCCTTTCCAGCCACAGATGGTCCACAACAGACCTCATGGCGAGTCCAGACAACCTATTCATCTCGGCCCATTTGGCCAACCGATCAGTCAATGGAAGCGGACGCTCTGGAACGTTAAATTGTGACCAAAACAGCTTTTCCACTTCACGATCTTTTTGATCTCCGAAGTATTCGGCCGCATCGGTAGCACTCGCCGCTAAGTCCAGATATGCGTCCGCAAAACTCCACAGCCGGTCCAAAGGGGCGTACCTAGGATCTCCGAACTTCATCCGCAGCATAAAGGGCTTCCCAGCCACGATATCCCCGGCTTGACGCAGCTCCTCCTTCATCGCTATCATTGCAGAGCGGGTGTCTTTGGTCCCCATCGTGGCCTTCTCCAGGTCTGTCCTCTTGGCTCGATCTTCCTTTTCAAGAAGCTCGTAACGGTCAGCGACATTCTTCAATTCCACAGCCATCCTGGCTATCTCCTCCTTGCTTTGGCAGTGAGCAGCCTGTTCGGCTTTCAGCTCCTTAATTGCCTTTAGGGCAGCCGCATCACATTTCCTGGCTTGTTCTTTGGCTCGGGCAAGTTCCGCCCGAAGGTTCTCCACGGCCGCAGCTCCATCTGCATTCGCACACATGTTATAGATACTGGCATCATGCTCCTCTTCCATGTGTCGCCGGAGGAATCACATACCCTGTGCCTCGTCAAGCCCCTTGTTGACAAGTACGATGTCGGCATCTGCCACGTCAAGCTGCCGCTTTAGCTCAGCAAACTCATCGGTCCGGCTGGCCATTGGACCCTCCGCCACCTCCATATTAAGGCGGCATGATTATTCCTGGGACTATGATCCTATGTGCATCATCGTCTTCGACAGCACCCAGAGTCTCAGGGGCTACTATCTACACAGGGCACATATAAAAATGTGCAGTACTGTCAAAAATGTACATCATTTCGCATACCTCAAAACCCGTCAGTAGACTCATAAAGGCTTCATGCAACCCGCTTTCGGTGGACGAAATCCTTTCAATCACCGTACCCATCAACGTGCGGTGCACTTTTGAGATAGCCGCTCGCTCTAGCAGATCCCTCAGTATGTCCGACCGCACACCAGATGGTGCCGGACTCTTTCGATTTCTCTCTTCAAGAGCCGGATACTGAGGACTTCGGGTGGCCATAGGATTGCCTTCTGGCCTTGCCGGATCAGGAGAAACCCTCCGCGATGACACCTCGGGGTCGCCCGCCTCATGAGGCAGTATGGCAGGGGGAGGCGTTTCACTCTCCATCATCTCTAGAAGAAGATCCCCTGAAGACAAGCTCTACTGAGAAAGGCTAAGATCCGAACTGAAAGATAAATGTTTCGGTTATTTTCCTCAGAAGTAAAGCGAGGTATTTTCATTATTATGTACCCTTTTACTTACAGCTCGGTGGAGAGCTGATCCCCTTGAGGGCATAGTGCGGCCGGGGTAGCCCCCGGGGCAGGACCCTCCGGCGAAGATTTCTTCCCCCGTTTGGAGACCATTGTCTCCGGGTCCTCGGAGGCGGTCCTCTTCCTTCCCTTGGGAGAGGAAGTTTCAGTCCCTCCTCCCCGTCTAACCTCCTTCGCGGAGGCGCTAGCCTCCTTGTTCCCCCCTTTATCTTCTCCTAAGGGCGCTTGATAAGGCGCGATCTCCAGCATCCTGGTTAGCACGGGATTTGGTGAGGTCTCAGGGAGGGGGCCGGACACCTGATCAACTTTGCCTTCGCTATCCAATCCTGGTCAAAGAGCGGCTTTTTTAGGGCGACGTTGCGATAAATAAACAGACAGTGTGTTTGGATGCGGGGCTACTTACTTGGGTATCCGGGCGATTGCAGCTCACACCTGCATCCTCAGTGATGTTCGGACACATTATTTGTGGTCCGAAGAACAATTTGTACATCTCCTCGGGCGTCATGCCGAGGAAGTGTTGGATAGCTCGCGGTCCCTCTGGGTTGAACTCCCACATGCGGAGGGGACGCGTTTGCAAGGCTGGACTTGACGAACTAGCATAACTTGCACTACCATAACCAGACTGAAATCTCTCTCAAAGAGATCTCGGATACGGCTTTGCAGTATTGGCACGTCCTTGGCTGGACCCCAGCTCAGCCCCCTGCTGATCCATGACATCAGTTGTGGTGGGGGGCCTGAGCGAAAGCTGGGGGCAGCTACCCACTTGGCACTTCGGGGAGCTGTGATGTAGAACCACTCCCGCTGCCACAATCCGGACACCTCTGGGAAGCTACCCTCAGGCCATGGAGCGTCAGCGATTTTGCTTATTGAAGCGCCTCCGCATGCTGCGTGCTTCCCCTCGATCATCTTCGGCTTCATATCGAAGGTCTTAAGCCATAGGCCGAAGTGAGGGGTAATGCGGAGGAAGGCCTCACATACAACAATAAATGACGAAATGTGAAGAAGGGAATCCGGGGCCAGATCATGAAAATCTAGCCCATAATAGAATATAAGACCCCTAACAAAGGGATCCAGAGCGAGGCCTAGTCCTCAGAGGAAGTGGGAGAGGAACATGACGCTCTCGTTGGGTTCGGGAGTAGGGACGACTTGCCCTTGGGCAGGCAGCCGATGCAAAATTTCGGCGGTCAGATATCTGGCCTCTCTCAACTTCTTGATGTCCTCCTCCGTGACGGAGGAAGGCATCCACCAACCTTGAAGGTTGGATCCGGACATAGTTGAAGGTCCGAAGTGCCTAAACATGAGATTTGGGTGTTGGAACTCGAGGCGGGAGGCGGATTCGATTAAGATCGAGAGGAAAAAGCCTTGTCCCCTTTATAAAGAGGGTGAATATCAAGCGTCCTCCTTGTGGCCGTTTGGGACTTGCCTAAGATCTAGGAGTCCTACCCATAGGCACGGTTAGGTTACCCACGTCTGTATTAATGAGAATCCCGTGATAAAGGGGACACGATCTCTGCTTCAACAAGACGTGCCAAGGAAACCGCCTCGCGAAACACGATGAGATGGGTTATGAAAAACGATTCGAATAAAGACCTGGCTGTAGTGTGATGTCACACTACGGGGTACGTCAGCAGATTAGATTTGTGGAAATATTATTCTCTCTACAGTGGTATGTGGAACTCGTTTTGTAGAGCCGAACACGATCCTCGTGTTCAAAATCTTCTATGAAGTATTCGGAGGAGGAACCCACCTTGCAGTGCCGAAGACAATCTGCGCGCCGAACTCATCGTCATTGAAGCCTGGTTCAGGGGCTACTGAGGGAGTCCTCGATTAGGGGGTATCCGGACATCCGGACTATATCCTTTGGCCGGACTGTTGGACTATGAAGATACAAGATTGAAGACTTCGTCCCGTGTCCGGATGGGACTCTCCTTGGCGTGGAAGGCAAGCTTGGCAATACGGATATGTAGATATCCTTCCTTGTAACCAACTCTGTGTAACCCTAGCCCCCTCCGGTGTCTATATAAACCAGAGGGTTTAGTCCATAGGACAACAGCCAATCATACCATAGGCTAGCTTCTAGGGTTTAGCCTCTCTGATCTCGTGGTAGATCAACTCTTGTACTACTCATATTATCAAGAACAATCAAGCAGGAAATAGGGTATTACCTCCATCAAGAGGGCCCGAACCTGGGTAAACATCGTGTCCCCTGCATCCTGTTACCATCCGCCTAGACGCACAGTTCGGGACCCCCTACCCGAGATCCGCCGGTTTTGACACCGACACTGCCCTTTGCTTAGATGGCCACATATGATGTTCTTCGCTTGAGAGTTGAGTTGCTTAAATCTCTTCACATCAGCAGTGTTGATGGTAGGAGTGACAGAGTGGACGCCATTTTCCACAACGTACCAGAGATCGTTGTCAATTGCCTCAAGATGCATTCGCATCTTATTCTTCCAGTAGGGGTAGTCCGTCCCATCAAAGGTAGGACACCCAGCAGAGACCTTGACCATACATGCGATCGACATAACTAAAACTCCAGGCGGTTAAACCAAAATCACACAGAACATGGGAGTACCTCGCTCTGATACCAATTGAAAGTTCGTTAAGTCGACTAGAGGGGGTGAATAGGCGATTTTTATAAATTCTTCACTGAGGAATTTCAGGGTGAGGAAATTCCTAAGCGAAGAACTACTTGCAATGGAATAAGTACGCAGATGCAGACATGACATAACATAAGCATGGACATCATGATGAATTGGAAACAAAACACTGAGTACAGAAAGCCTAAGCACGGGATAAAACGAATGATGACAAACAGACTGAAGAAATTGAACTGAGGAAATTGAGAATGTCTTCAGTCAAAGTCTTCAAAAAGATATAAACAGGTACACAACACAGTAATGAAGAAATGAAAGGGTTGAGGAAATAGAACATGTTAGCTTGGTGAAGACAATGATTTGGTAGACCAGTTCCAACTGCTCCGATAGTTGTACGTCTGGTTAGAGTGGCTAGGTATTTAAACCTGAGGACACACAGTCCTCACCATATTCTCCTTGAATTAAGGTCACATAGACCTCCTCCAATCACTCGTGGTAAGTCTTCAGGTGAATACCAAACCTTCACAGACTCGGTCACTCGGCGACCCACAATTTCCTCTTGGATGCCCTAGACCATGACGCCTAACCGTCTGGAGGATGCACAGTCCTCAAAGGTAACAAGCGTCGGTTCCACACAGGAACAATCTCTTCAGTGATGCTCAATCACTTTGGGTTCGTAGGTGTTTGGTTTGGGGTTTTGGATTTTTCCTCACTTGATGATTTTCCCTCAAAGTCCTCGTAGGATGGGATGCTCTCAATGATAAGTGTCAGTTTCTCGCAGAGCAGCCAACCAGCTAGTGGTTGTAGGGGGCGGCTATTTATAGCCTAGGGAGCAGCCCGACATGATAAGACATAAATGCCCTTCAATGATATGACCGTTAGGTGAGTAGATATTTTGGGACTGCTGGCGCATAGCAGAGCAACGGTCGGAAATTTGAGGTTCAAGTTCCTCAGGGCTAGCATGTTCCTCACTTGTAGGCAATCCGCACTGGCAAATTCCTAACTCCTTAGTCAGGACAAATTCCTCAGAGAATAGAAGAACTTCGTCTCTATCACTGAAAAAATTGACTGAACTATATGAGATTTCCAACGGCTTAACTCGAAGGGATTGGTAGGTGTAGGATTTTGAGTTGAGCATCACTTGGAAACCTTTCCTTAGTTTTACCTCGACCCCCTTTAACAGTACGGTGTTTCCTATGACTCAAGAAAGAGAAAATGAAACTACGAAAACAAAGTCTTCACGCTTCATATTCCTCGCATGAATATCAAGTCTTCACGGTCACACCAATTTCTTCACTTTCAAAGTCTTTAGAAAGTCTTCAGAAATCCAAAGTTAATTGAAGACATTCATTTTTAGGGGTCGGCTTTCTCAATAAATATCAAACTCCTCATAGACTTATAGACCTGTGTACACTCACAAACACATTAGTCCCTTAACCTATAAGTCTTCAATACAGCAAAATCACTATGGGGCACTAGATGCACTTACAATACCCCTGAACCAAAAGAACCGCCTAGCTCAAATCGGTGGGGGTACTTTCGTAACTTACCCCACATTTCGGACAAGTGCGTCCCTAAGCCATGGTTCCCCAATCCCATCCCATCCGCCCACCCATTCGTACACCGAGCCGCAAAAACCCGCGAAGCCCCAGACCCTCCTCCATCCACCACCCAGCCAGAACCTCTTCCCTGACGATGTCATCCACAGTAACACCTCGACGTCCCTCATCCACCGTACCGGATGAGGATCCATCGTCGATCTCATCGTCCTGGTGGTTCAGCCACCCCGTCCTCCACCTCCAAGGAGCTGCCCTGACGTTCCCCTCATCTTTCGCGCCACCTTCATTCCCACACCGCCGTCTTCACCTGCACCACCGGAAGAGCAGCATCATCACCGTTTCCTCGGATGAAGCTGAGGCCTAATTGGCGCCACCAAATAGGTTGTATACTAATCGCCGCATTTTCTTCTTGATTCGATCTCACGGTGCTGTTGGTGCTCGGTCCCGATCCGACATGGCACGGCTGCATCCATGTCGGTGTCGCCGGCCACTTCCTCCATGGCGTTGCTCCCTCGGCGGCGACGTCCACATCAGTAGGAGCTGCTGCTGCTTTAGCTCTCGCTCGCGTTGCTGCTCTACTCTTGCTCTCGGTCCCCTGCCTGGTCTGCTCTTGCTATTGCTCTTTCTCTTGCTCGCGCTTCTGCTCTCACTCTTGCTCTTTCTTGCGATGCTGCTCCGATTTGGCTACACTTCAGTCGACTGAATCGACTTTTGGGTCAGTCGATTTTCAGGGGGTGGGGGGCTCGCCGGAGTTAAGGAAGAACCGGCCACAGTGGGGAGGGGGGCTCGCCGGAGAGGTACCCCACTATCTATCTTAGGGTTCATGGTGGGGAAGTGGTGGGGAGGTGGCGTGGGGATCGCCGAAGAAATAGCTCGGCACGAGGGGGCCTAGAGGGATGGCCAGGGCGGTGGCGGACCGGTAGTGGGGAGTGGTTTCGGGGAGGGCGGGGCGGCGGTTTGGCCGGTGGTGGCTGGCGGCTCAGGGGGTGGAGGTTGAAGATGAACTGCTACATGACCAGCTGCCCCGGCTCTCGCACGTGCTACTGCTACTGCTTTTCTGCTACTAGTGTGTTCAGTTTCGACAGTAAAATTCAGTTTTGACAACAAAATTTAGTTTCAACGTTAAATTCAGTTTCGACAGTTAAGTTCAGAGGTGAGCGGCTGATGTATTTTACATCTAGCACTTTGTGGTTATGTATTTTACGTCATCTATTGGAGATGCTATTAGAATTCCACTCAGGTTAACATTGTCTCTCTTGTCCTGCTTCAGCCTCAGCGTCGTACAACTCACGGGAGCTGCTCCAACGATGAAACCCTCCATCAGAGCGGAGCAGTACCTCGGGCTCCATCTCTAGACGCCTAAGATCTTCTTCCCCTTCTCCGACAGCCAAGTCAGCCGAAGCATCCTCACCGACTAACCCAATCACGCTGAGATCGACATGGCTTGGCCAAAGAGGTTGTACACTTGTTGCGTCTCTTTTTTACTCTACATGTTATATATATTGTCCAATAAGAACACGTAGTAACATGAAATACAATTCTTTTATCTTACTATGTGACAAGCAGTGAGGTACCAGGCAACTTAGTTATCCACGATGGACTCTCTTGAACTCCATCATTATTTATATCTGCGTGTTTGAGCTGTGCATTTGTCGATGGGCCTGGGAGTTGAGCTAGTAGGGTAGTGGCCTGGGTCCAAAGTAGTAGAAGTAGCACAAAAACATTTTTTGAGTGTACACTTTTCCTTGCTCAAGCCTGCCTACTAGAATCGCCAGTGCTTGAAAGTAAAAGTGAAGGAAAAAGATAGGAATTGGAAAGTTTCCTATGGTACTACTATTCATGCATTTGGTTCAAAGGAATGGAGCAAAGGAAAACTGTAGGATTTGTTCCTTTAGTGTCTCCCTGAAAGAAAAACCGTAGGAATTTTAATTTCCACTTGTCCTCCTTTTCAAATTCCTATTCATGAAGCACAAGACTAAGAGATAGTAGCATAATATCATTATAACCGTACATTTGCTTGTGGTTTGACTTAATCTCATCATGCTTCTTTGCATCATGTGATCTTCCAATTCTTCTGAACCAAACACCCAGATTGGCAGAAATCATGTGTTTTTAAATTCTCTGTTTTGCACGTGCATTCCTATCCTATTCCTGTCTATTTCCTATCCCTGCATTGTTAGAATCCTCAAATTCAAACAAGTCCTTACACAATTACTTCTGTTACAGATATGTGCCAAAGAAAACCTTGTGTGGTTTGTTCTGCTCCTGCTGCGATGTGTTCCACCCCAGCTCAGCTGCTCCAACGATGGAAGGGTTCACCACAGCAGGGATTTGCTCTCCAGACTGTCTTTCGCGGCCTCAGATCTTCTTCCCCGCCGCCGGCAACCACGACAACTGCATTACCATCATCAACTGAGCAGATGACTGTGAGGACTACATGGGTCCGCAAGAGAGGTCGCACTCTTCTGTGTCTGCTTACGTTATGCATCGCTTAATATGATGACATGCTACTTTATCATTGTGTTCACCTATTAGACTCTGAGTCGGGTCCAAATTAATGCTAAAACTTTAGTTTTTAAATGGTTGTGGGGTACATGTTGGGTCAGCAGTCGGTACTATCTGTCTACTATCTGGTTAATCTCAGGTGTCTACTATGAGTTTCATGTTGGGTGCAAACAAACATTAAAGGAGCCATTATCGGTATTTTTTAACTAAAACTATTATCTGCCTAGTATCATTGGTTTTGCGTCTATCCACAGTTTGCTACCATCACTCTGGATTTGTGCATGCACTCCTTACATAATCTCACTATGTTTTATTCCTATGCATGTCAGTTATTGTACACAATGGAACTGAACATGTAGAGAAAAAGAGATAAGCCTTGTGTGGCAATAAAATTTCATGCAGACGTCGCTCCATGGTGGGCGCAAAGGCAGCCCCCCTTCACCCATTTTGGATTGTAATCAAGAGGAAGATAACTGTTCTGAGGGGGATTCAGAAGGAGAAGACCACTCCTATTTACCCCCTGAGGTCTTCACTCTAACTTGGCATGTTGATGTTCGTAATATCATGCATATGGTGCCTTGCATTGCTTACTTTATACACCAAATATGTCATCTGCTTAGTTTAGACATGCTTTGTGTGAATGTCATCTGTTTAGTTTCTTTATCATAAATGTCAATCATGCAATGCCATCTTGTTTAGCCAGGCATCATATATGTGAATTTTGCAATGCCACCCTAGCTAGCCAGTCATCTTATATGTGAATTATATTATGCCATCATTTTATTATTACGTGTTAAATTTGTCAACAATTTTAGTACATTCAATTACTCTTCCTGTGCATCATCCATTCGGCACGGTCATGGAAAAATCTGGAGTGGAAACAAGGTCTTCAGAGCAGACAATGCTATCTGACGAAGCGCATGTCTTGCTGGTTACGGATAGCTCCTCAGCGGAGGATTCCGAGACAGATGACCAGTCATATCCCCCCACCTGAGGTGCATGCTCTAACTTGGCAGGGTTATATATGTTGCTGATATCGTGCATATGGTATGTTGCATTGCTATGTCATTTTCTTAGTTTAGACATGCTTTGTGTCAATGCCACCTATTTAGTGTCTAATTACCATATATGTGAATTATGCAATGCCATCTTGTTGCAAGACATTATATATGTGAATTATGCAATGCTATCTTGTTGCAAGGCATTATATATGTGAATTATGCAATGCCATGTTGTTTAGCCAAGCGTCATATATGTGAATTATATCATGCCATCCTTTTTTTGTATTTCTCGTTGCATTTGTCGACAATGTTTGTATATTCAATTCCTCTTCCTATGCATCAGCCATTTGAATTGGTGATGGGGAAATCTGGAGTGAAAACAAGGTCTTTAGAGCAGACAATGCTACCTACTGAAGCAGATATCTTGTTGGTTACACATAGCTCTTCAGAGGAGGATTCAGAGGCAGATGACCAGTCCTATTATCCCTCTGAGGTGTATGCTCAAACATGGCAGGGTTATATTACTCATATCATGCATATGTTGTATTGCAATGCTTAGTTTTTACATCATATACACAATATTGAATGCCATCTCCTTAGTTGACACATCATATATGCGATTGCCCTCTGCTCACTTGCTTAGTATATAAATCATATATTTGAATTATATCATGCCATGATGTTTACATAGACAGCATCTATCTGGATTATGGCATGCCAACCCATTTTCTAAACACATAATATAGTTATATCATCTCATCCCGTTTACATAGTCATCATATTTTGAATTATGTCATTCTATCCGTGAATTATATCATGCCATCATGTTTCCATCGACGGCATGTTTGTGATTTATGCCATGCCAACCACTTTAATAGACACATCGTATAGTTATATCATGTCATCATGTTTACATAGTCATCATATTTTGAAGTATGTCATTCTATCCTGTTTAGTTAGCCATCATACATGTGAAATTGTGTCATGCTATCATGTTTAATTAGCCATCATATATGTGAAATTATGTCATGTTATTCTGTTTGGTTAGACAACATAAATGTGAATTATTTCATGCCCTATTTTCTTCCCTACTATCCATTGCACATGTCTATCTAACAATGTCTGTACATTCAATTACTTTTCTTGTTTACCAGCCATTTCAATTGGAGGGGTGATGGCAGTATCTATGGGAGTAAAAACACGATCTTCAGAAAAGATCGTGATACCTGTCGGTGCAGATAGAACCACGATTGTACTTGCCCAAGAACTAGCCCCACCACACATAACCCAGACTCACGCAGATTGTACCCCCACCCAGTTGGACAGAGAACCAACTACACCCCTTCTAACCCCAACCCCAGCAGATAGTAACCCAGTTCCAGTTGACACGGCACCGTCTCCACCATAGAGCACCCAAACACGAGCAGTTAGTAAGGCAACTGCAGTGCCCAAAGCACGAGGACCACCACTCCGAACCCCAAGTCATCGCTTAAAGTAGAAGAAGAATTGTTCTTAGGTCAGGTTTCCTAGCTATGGTTCATACTACTTTGCTCCTGCATCACTGTATTGACTCATACCAACTAATTTCAAATTTGAAGGATGCAATTGAAACTCCAATGGCGCAATAGGTATGTTTTAAACCTATTTCTTTAACGTGTTTGCTGTTGTAACTTGCTCTATGTTGATTTCAGTTTCAGTTCAATAAACAGTTATATTCTCATCCATGCACATTCCACGTGTTGTTATTGTTGTGTTGTTTCCCACACTTATATCCTGTCTATACTACTTTGTCTTAAATAGATAGGATTTGAACTGTCTCTATCTTGATTTGGTAACATAAACTAGAATGATATAGACCATACAGTGACCATACTACATAGATATATGTTTGTTTCATGTTGTTATCCTGTCCACCTTACTACTGAACTGGTTTACCAAAATGAGTTTCATATACAATATGGTAAACCTGTGATGTGTTTGTTTGTTTCTCTTTTAGAACGCGGATAAAATATTGGAGAAGAGTACCGCATTATGCAATGGTAAAGGAAGTAATGAAGATAAGGTTCAAGATAGTGAGACATCCCTGTTGGTCTCCAAGAAAGCTGATAAAAACTATATTAAAGACACTGAGACAACCCCAAAGTCATGTCTTGATGTAGTGTTCGAGTTACTGGCTACTACTATTGGCACCAGCTCTTTGAACTCCTTGCCTGAATTAGTTCAGCTTCTTGAGTCTCAACTTCAAGTTGAAAGACATCGATCATATGTTATGTGACAGGAAGCCGAAGGACTGAGGAATTCCCTGCAGAATTCAGATGCATACTTTCTGGTGCAACAACAAGTGCTGGAGAATTTAAGTGCCAAACAAGAGAAAGTTAATAAGCTTGCTAAGCATCTTGCGAGCATTATGGGTACCCAGGATATTGTTTCTTGAGCTCTTCTAAAGTGGTTTCATTTCTGGACTTGTTTTGCTGCGGCGTTTATTTACACTGGTCGCCAACTTTGACAACTAGTGTATATGATATGCTGCTTTGTTCCCTATATTTGCACTGGTGGCGAACTTTGATGCCCAGTGGGTGTAATATGTGTAATAGCCGTGATAGCCTAGCATAAGTTTCTTGCTTATTTATTTCCTTGTTGTCTTCTTTATTTGTTTGCTTGTAGTCAATGCGGTTCTTTTTCCATGGTTTGCTAGTGGCCACAATAACCTATTTTTTAAAATTAGGCCACAATAACCATGGCTACATATTTACTGTAGTTACCATGGGTATCCTACGGGCCATAGAAACAATGGGCCTTCTAAGGGCTGTAGAAATAATGGGCCTTCTATGGGTCGTAGCATCAATGGGCCTTCTATGGGCCGTATGATCGATCGGCCAAACATGTGCCAATAACAGACCGCGTCATGGGCCGCGAACGGGCTAGATTTGGAATCGTCCGTTCATGGGCCGACAATAACAGGTCATCATTAATCGGCCGTATTTGATGATGCTATGAAAACAGCCCAACGGATTAATGGGCCGCAAATGGGCCGATTGTAACCACGGGCTGAATTTGGCCCACAAGCAGAAAAGGCTAGTAACGGGCCGTAAGTAACCAAATGCTGGAAATGAGCTCAAAAATAAATGGGCCCTGAGAAGGCCGAAAGATAACACGGGTTGGAAATGGCCCAATGGAATAATGGGTCGGTAATGGGTATAAAGCGGTACACTGTTCATTGCGGGACAGATTCACCATGGGTCGTTAATGGGCCAAGAGTTACAGATGGCCTCGTATGGGCCGAAAGACATCATGGGCCAGACATGGGCTGGAAGTTACAATGGGCTGGAATCATATTGGACGGCCCAGATGAAGCTATTGGGCTTAATTTCGTTAGGTCGTAACGGGTCATGAGTTAGCGGGCCGTAAATGGGCTATATACGAACAGGCCGTTAACAGGCTTTCCGTGGGCCGGCCCGTTACCTTTTGACCAAGTCAAACGGGCCGGCCTTTTCATCGGAATGGGCCTCTGTTGGGTCGTGCCACGTGTCGATGTATCATAGGCGCCTCATGTCCAATGAATGGATGACATCTGTCCCAACGGTGAGCCAACACATGTTTCCTCCGGCCAATGAGAATTTTACACGTGGAAATCCTTATTGGTCTGGGCTATTACCGGGTTATCGCATCCAAAACCGGACCCGATAGCTTAATGGCAAACCGTTACGGTGGATGCCACGTGTCGGTCACCCTTGACGAAAGCACTTCCATGACGCGCCATTTATCGTCATGGAAGTGGACACTTCCGTGATGATAATTTTGGTAATTTCATGGAACACTTCTACAGCAGCACAGGTATATTTATCTTGATTATGTCATAAAATTGTCATGGATGTACATGCATGACAGAAAACGTGACCTACTGTGACAAACACGTATCATCACGGAAGTGTATTTTTTTGTAGTGGATGTGTTATTTGGGATTCGATGAATTGTGGGTTTATGATCAGATTGTTCTTTGAAAGTAATTGAGTTATTTCTGAACTTTATTATGTGTCATTGTTATAGCTATGCAATGGTTTCCAATCTATGAGTTTTCTTTGGCCATGTTGATGATTTGATCTTCAGTGGAAATGGCGCATGGTAGTAGGTTCAATCTTGCGGTGTGATCACCTCATGACAGAAGGGGTAGCGAGGCACGTATTTGTATTGTTGCTACTATGGATAAATCGATGGGTTTAGAACATATTGATTGGTGTTACGTTGTCTACATTATGTCATCATGCTTAATGCATTACTCTGTTCGGCATGAACTTAATACCTAGAGGGGCAAGCAAAGATGCGCTCTAGAAGTGGAGTAATAGTAGTAGATGCAGATGGATGAAGGTTATTTGTCACACACGTAATGTCTATGTACTGATCATGCCATGATAACATCATAACTATGCACTTTTCTATCAATTGCTCAACAATAATATATGTACCCACCATTTGCTATGTTCTTGAGAGAGATGCCTCTAGTGAAAGCTATGGCCCCCGGGTCCATTCACCTCATATTACTAAAACCCTAAATACCTTGTTGTAATTTATTTACTTTATTTAAATTTGCAATTTATATATCAACCACTATTAGAATTAATCCTTGCAATTAATGAGTACAAGGGGATTGACTACCCTCTTGACCGCGTTGGGTGCAAGTATTTGTTTGTGTGTGTGCATGTATTGACGACCTTTGTTTGCGTGAATCTCCTATTGGTTCGACAAACCTTAGTTCTTTACTAAGGGAAATAATTTCTGGTACTATACTACTTCACCCTTCCTCTTCAGGGAAATACCAACACCTATCATAAGTTGCAGTACCACGTACATGCATGTATGCTGGTGCACAAAAATATGTTTTTTACTAAATTGATTTGGATTCATAGGGTTATACTATGTCTTGGAGTGCATTCAGATAGGCAACGTATGGTTGTACACTGGCACTGCAAAAGAGGCGCACCAAAGCCGACATACCTTCACCTTCAAATGCAACAAGATCTACAATGGGTGGCCCATCTATTCACATGATTAAACTTTCTTTCTTGATTCCTATTTCATCTATACTTCAATTTAAGTTGTAAAAGAAGTATTAAAACTTGTTGTGCAAATGTTGTATCCTAAATGTGTGTATGTTTTCTGTAGAGAAAGGTTCATATGGACCCAAAGAATGCATTTACTGCAGAAATATGTGTTGGTATTTTAAGGAAATATGATCGCGAACATGAATTTCCTGATAATAATTATTACTAGAACAAGGTAAAAATGCGCACTTGTGAGCAGGCTATATCGCTAAAGCCTGAGTATATAAATGAATAATATTGGGGGGAAATAGTGGACAGTGGTGTGACGATCATAATCTTTGCTCTTCAACTTGTGCATCCGTACTTCTGGACACATCATACTAAATTTGAACTTCATATTACAGGCATTTCATTCCAAGAAAGAAGCAAAACCAGCTACTATGAAGCTAAACCAAAACACTAGACGTACAAGACGTGATTCCCACTATAGACATATGGTAAGTATTCCTACTACCTTATAGTAAACGCTTTATGTTGGATTACTATATGGCTTGCAATATTAATGTTTACCAATTGATAAATCGGATATAAGGCCAAGGACAACATTGATAATCAATTCGGTGGGGACATGTTTGAATGTAGAAACACTACAAAGAAAGATCCTACATTTAGTCACACTGCTCAAAAATGAAACTTAAGTGCTGCCTAATTTGTAGACTTCATGTGTACAGTCTGACTATCATTATTCGAATTATGAAACGATGCTCTAATAGTGCCAACAATCATATTGCAAAATGGATCGAGGATCAAACAAACGGCATCAACACAAGTTGATGTGACAGCAATACCTAATGTAAAAATTATTGAGGAAAAAGAGCTCATCAAGCACGTTACTTTCGAGCATGGGTGTCTCATCCGCCTCCAGGAAGAACTCATCCTCTCGTGAACACATCCGTGAGCTACAACACATCATTGCAACTCAGGAGGCAGATGAAAAAAAGGCAAGTGATATGGTTCAGCCAGACTTGAATGTAGTACTTTTCGCCCAGATAGAGGAAATAAAGAAATCAAAATAAGCAGCTACTAGAGATTGAAGATTCCAAAATGGACCGGCAGAGGAAAACCACTATATTTGAAAAAAAAAAGGCAAAGACATATGGAGGCAATGCTTAGTCCCTTGTTAAGAAAGTCCATGCAGTCGTCACAACATAGCTTATGAGAAACAACTATGGCCTGATGCTTCATTACAGTTCGTTAACATAATTTTACTTTATCTAGTTTATATTGTCCAAGACTATGTCTCATCGTTCTCATTGTAAGTTGTCAGGTTTCACTTGAAATGAAAGATCTATTGCCAATGTTTGAATTCTCATGTTTGTCGGCGTTCTGGGGACGGGGGTCCCCAGACTTGCCTGCCTGCGGCCAGCGGCATGGCTTAAAAGGGGGCCCGACATGGCCCATCTTCATCAACACAGACCCAAGACCCTCGCGAGGGGCCCAGCCTCGCGGGGCGGACGACACGGAGCTTCCTCAAGCACGGCCTCATCAGACTGGCTCGCGAGGAGGCGGAGAGATCAAGGCGGAGAGATCAAGGCGACAAGACCAGGACCAGGAGGACTGCAAGACGGAGGTCATCGTGGGGCCCAAGACGGCGTCACCACCAGAGCTTTGTGCAGGCGAAGACTAATTTTGTCAGGGTAGCTAGTACTAGCTGTCCCCCTTCAAATTAGCCCGCCATTGTTGGCTCCCTTCCCGCTCGATATTTGGGAAGAGGACCAGGGCCTCTATAAATAGGACCAGCCACCCGCACAGGAGAAGGGGTTCGATCAGAGAGAGAGAGAGAGAGAGAGAAGGGTGGCTGAACTCCTCCCAGCAGTTCATCACCCCAGCCAAGAACAGACCCTCGCGAGGATGTTCTTCCTTGTATCATTCATCATCATCAGCCCAAGAGGCAATCCACCACGCCACAAACTGGAGTAGGGTATTACACCACAACAGTGGCCCGAACCAGTATAAACCCTGTGTCTCTTGTGTTGTTCTTTCCATAGCTTAGATCTTAGCAAGGCGGAGGGGTGCAAGTAGGTAGGAAGCGAAATCTCCGCGCGCACCCCAGTGTTCGAACCTCAAGGGTCTACCGGAACCCGAAATCCGACATTTGGCGCGCCAGGTAGGGGTGCACCGGAGTTTTCTCTTCCGCCACCGCCACGGCCTGCCTCGCGATGAGTAGCGCGTCGCCCGCTCCGGCCGCTGGCGCCAACACGGGGGCCAGGGGGCTCCGAGCCCTGGCCCCAGCCCTGCAACGGGTACGGTGGCTAGACGAGTTCAAGCCAACGACGCCGCCGCGCTACGGCGGCGCGACAGATCCGCTGGCCTTCTTGCTGGCGAGCGAGGAGGCCCTCCTCAAAGCTGGAGGTGACGATAGGTTCATGGCCAACTGGCTCCCCATGGCCCCCACCGGCGCTCCGCGCACATGGCTGCTCCACCCGCCGGCAGCCTCCGTGGCCTCTTGGGAAGAGCCCCGCGGCCTCTTCCCCGCCCATCGCGCTACACCAACACCCCCGGTCGTCGCAGCCCTCCTGGGCGGCTCGCAGGCGCCGCCTACAAGTCACCACGTCAAGCCGTTCATCCGCCGGGTCAGTGCCGCTTCCACGTGGCAGCGGGCTCTCCCGGACCGGGCGGCGCCCAAGGCCGGCCAGACCTTCAGCTCGGAGGACCACCCTCCCAACTCGGCCTGCTCGGGTGCACTCCCCATGCTGTGCACCCCCACCATCTGCCAGGTGGCCGTCACCAGAACTCTCATCGAGGGCGGTGCGGACCTCAGCGTACGGAGCTGGTCGACTTCGACATCGCCCCCATCGTCCTCCCCTACAACGCCATCCTCGGCTACCCAGCACTGGCCCAATTCATGGCCGCGACGCACCCGGCGTACAACCTCATGAAGATGCCCGGGAGCAGCGGTGCCCTCGCCATGCACGGGGACACCGGAGATGCGCTGCGGGTGCTCAAGCTTGCCTTCAAGACAGTGGCGTCGGCGCGGCCCGCCGACTTGGAGACCCCCGAGCCCAAGGGGGCTGCACCCGCCAAGAAGAAACAGTTGTTCACGTAGGACAAGGCAGAAACCAAGCAGATACTCGTCAATGAGGATGGGTCCACCAACGCCACTTTCACCATAGGCGCCAACCTCGAACCCGAGCAGGAGGAGGCCCTGGTCGGGTTCCTGCGCGCAAACAAGAAGGTATTTGCTTGGGAGCCTGACCAGTTGGCAGGGATCCCTAGGAGAGTAATCGAGCATCACCTCAATGTGTGCCCCAACGTGCACCCTGTGAAGCAGAAGGCCAGGCGGCAGTCCACAGAAAAGCAGGCCTTCATCGTCCAAGAGACCCGCAAATTAGAAGCCGCTGGCGTCATTCGCGAGGTCCGATACCCGGATTGGTTGGCCAACCCTGTCGTTGTGCCAAAGAAGGGAGGGAAGGAGCGCATGTGTGTCGACTTCACCAACCTCAACAAAGCATGCCCGCAAGATCCGTTCCCACTTCCCCGCATCGACCAGATCATCGATTCCACCGCGGAATGCGACCTGCTATGCTTCTTGGATGCCTTTTCTGGGTATCACCAGATCAAGATGGCGGTGGAAGACGTCGAAAAGATAGCCTTCCTAACCCTGTGTGGGGTGTACTGCTACACGTGCATGCCATTCGGGTTGCGTAACGCTGGGGCGACCTTTCAGCGGCTGATGCACATCACCTTGGGCCCGCAGCTCGGGAAGAATGTTGAAGCTTACGTCGATGACATCGTGGTAAAGTCTCGGGAGGCCAGGACCCTGATACAAGACCTGGAGGAAACCTTCGCGAGCCTCAACGCAGTGAACCTACGGCTCAACCCAGAGAAGTGTGTGTTCGGAGTCCCCTCGGGCAAGCTCTTGGGTTTCCTCGTGTCCCACCGAGGCATCGAGGCTAACCCGGAAAAGGTCAAGGCGATGGAAGACATGAGCCCGCCAAAGACCCTCAGAGAAATGCAGAAGCTCACCGGGCGCGTGACCGCGCTAGGGCGCTTCATCTCCAAGTTGGGGGAACGAGCGCTGCCCTTCTTCCAGCTAATGAAGAAAAAGGGGCCCTTCGAGCGGACTGAAGAGGCCGACAAGGCATTCCAGGATCTCAAGAGATACCTGACCAGCCCACCGGTCATGGTGGCTCCGCGCCCTCAAGAGCCCCTGGTGCTTTACCTCACCGCCACTCCGTACTCCGCCAGCGCAGCCCTGGTGGCGGTTAGAGAGGAGCGTCGAATCAAAACCGCAGCAGCAGCCCGGGACAAGGCAAAGCATGAACAAGGAAGACCCACAGAAACCGCCACCGCGGCTGAGGAGGATCAGCCGCCGCAGAGGAGTGCACCGGAGGCGGAAGAGGCTCCTCCCCCAGATGGCCAGCCTCAGGAGGCCTCGTCGCCTCAAGAGGCGCCATGGTCTCCGAAGGGAGCCGCCAGCACTGATGCCCCAACCTCGTAGAGCACCCGGTGTACTTCGTCAGCACGGTGTTGCGGGATGCGAGGGCACAGTACCCCATGCCTCCGAAACTCCTCCTCGCGCTATAGGTGGCCTCGCGCAAGCTGCGGCACTATTTTCAGGGTCACCCCATCAAGGTCATCTCGTCATACCCCCTGGAGAGAGTGCTCAGGAACCCTAACTCAGCTGGAAGGGTCGCTGAGTGGAACATAGAACTGCAAGCGTTTCAGCTCGAATTCAGCACGACCAGAGTCATCAAGGGAGCAGCATTGTCGGATTTTGTGGCAGAATGGACGGAGGCGCCAGGCCTCAAGGCCGACGAGGATCGGTCCCTATACCCGGGAAGTGAGGCTCCAGAAAGCTGGGTCATGTACTTTGATGGGGCGTTCTCCAGGCATGGCGCTGGGGCTGGGGCGGTGCTTATATCGCCCACTCAGGACAAGCTTTATTACGCTGTGCAGCTCTGTTTCCAGCAAGGTGAAAAGGTCTCCAACAACTTAGCGGAGTATGAAGGTTTAATAGCAGGCTTGAAGGTCGCAGCTGCCCTGGGGGTGAAACGCCTCACCATCAAGGGCGATTCGCAGCTCCTTGTCAATTTCTCCAACAAGGTGTACGAGCCGAAGGATGAGCACATGGAAGCCTACCTTGCGGAGGTCCGTAGGATGGAGAAGCAGTTCTGGGGGTTGGAGTTGCAGCATGTGCCCCGTGGCACCAAACGGGCGTCCAGACGGTTACCTCAGGAGCCTGGCGTTTTCGAGGAGCGGCTCTTCAAGCACTCAGCCCTGCCGTCATTATCAAACACGGCTCAGCCCCGGGAGGAACTCCCCCAGCCACCTGCCTCAGGAGCTCCGGCCTGTGGCCCGGCCTCAGGAGCACGCCTGCTCCTGATGATGGAACCTCAGGAGGGATGTTGGATCACGGAGCTCCGGAGTTACTTAACGCAAGGGACCCTGACGGAGAAGGAGGAGGAAGCGGAGCGAGTGGCACGCCAGGCCACGGCATACTGCATCAAGGATGGAGAGCTCTACCGGAAGCGACCAAACGATGTATCCCTGCACTGCATCTCCAGGGAGCAAGGGAAGGAACTGCTGGAAGATATACACGGCGGAGACTGTGGACATCATTCATCATCACGGACCCTCGTCGGCAAGGCGTTCCGCAGTGGGTTTTATTGGCCCACCGCGCTCAATGAAGCCGTCGAAAGAGTGAAAGCTTGTGAGGCCTGCCAGTTCCACGCCAAGCAGATCCATCAGCCAGCAGGAGGCCTGCAGACTATACCCCTTTCGTGGCCATTCGCAGTCTGGGGGCTGGACATCTTGGGCCCATTTCCTCGGGCGCCAGGGGGCTACCGCTACCTCTACGTCGCCGTGGACAAGTTCACCAAGTGGGCTGAAGTAGAGGCTGTCCGCACCATTCCCGTGGGTTCCGCGGTCAAGTTCATCAAGGGCATCGTGAGCCGGTTCGGGGTGCCGAACCGCATCATCATGGACAACGGTTCGCAGTTCACCAGTAACCTCTTCAAAACATACTATGCTAACCTTGGAAGGCAGATATGCTACGCTTCGGTGGCGCACCCCCGAAGCAACGGCCAGGCCGAGCGAGCCAACGCGGTGGTCCTGAGGGGCCTCAAGACCAGGACATTCAAGAAGAAGCTGGAGGCCTGCAGCAAAGGTTGGTACGACGAGCTTCAGTCCATGTTGTGGTCCATCCGCACAACCGCGACCAAGCCGACTGGAGAGACCCCGTTCTTCCTGGTCTACGGAGCCGAAGCGATCCTCCCTCACGAGGTCAGATGTCGCTCCGCGTGGGTCCTGGCGTTCGACGAGGCGCAGCAGGACGCCATGCGGGGGATGGACCTCGTGCTGGGGGAGGAACGTCGCCGAGAAGCCGCGCTACGAACGGCGAGGTACCAACAAGCACTGCGGCGATATCACTGCCGCAACATCCGCCCCAGAACTCTCGAGGTAGGAGACCTCGTGCTCAGGCGGGTTCTCTCTAGGGAGGGGCTGCACAAGCTCTCTCTCATGTGGGAGGGCCTGTTCAAAGTTGTTCATGTTTCCAGGCCCGGCTCCGCGCGCTTGGAGACTCAGGAGGGGGTGCCAGTCCAGAACGCATGGAACATCCAGCACCTCCGGAGGTTCTACCCCTAAAAAGGCCCGGAGCCTGTGAAGAAGGCGAATTCCTGTGAAGCCATCGCGTTTTGGAAAAGGCCCGGAGCCTGTGAAGAAGGCGAATGCTTGTGAAGCCATCACGTTTTGGAAAAGGCCCGGAGCTTGTGAAGAAGGCGAATGCCTGTGAAGCCGTCGCGTTTTGGAAAAGGCCCGGAGCCTGTGAAGAAGGCGAATGCCTGTGAAGCCATCGCGTTTTGGAAAAGGCCCAGAGCCTGTGAAGAAGGCGAATGCCTGTGAAGCTGTCGCGTTTTGGAAAAGGCCCGGAGCCTATGAAGAAGGCCAATGCCTGTGAAGCTCGCCGCCCGTGACACTCTCATGTAATAATGAGTTGGGGTTGTACACGCCCCAGAGTCTCAGGAGCGCCGGCCTCAGGCCCTGGGGCTCCCTCCCATGCCCAGTGGCAGCACTTAGCTCCGCGCTGGTGAGAAGACGTCGAAGACTAGATTAGGTGCCGGACGCGGCTTTCATTTGCTTTCCGCAGTTGGCTTGCTCCTTCTCATTCGAAGTTTTATTGAAGTTGTTGCCATCTTTGGCTTGTGGTTCTTCGACTTTTCGCTCTCCCACCTCGATTTCTCTTTTGCAAGGCCTCGCAAGGGAGGGGGACAGCCGAGCACCCTCGCGAGTGTTCCTATCCTAGTCATTCAAAGGTTTTGCGACCTAGGTCCATTACAGGAGCACCCCTCCAGTCCGTGCCCCACGGGCACCGCGACACGAACACAGGGCCTGGGTCGGGCGCCCCCCACGGCTGGGGCCGGGAACTACCCGCGTGCGGGCACGTAGCCGGAAGGCACGATAGCGGAAGCAAATGATGATTAACGGCAATAACCCAAACACGCCCCCACGGGGCTCCACACTACTGTCTTTTTGCGCAGGAAAAAGGAAAAGAAAGAACAAATCAGGCGCAGCTCGCCTCACACCGGCCTGCAGGGAGGACTTGAGCCGCCCACGGGGCTCAGGCAGACTCCCTCTCGCGCTTCACCGGGGCGCAACGGCGGGCAGGAACGCCACCACCTCCCAAGCAGATACGACGGCGTGGAGGCTGACCGCGGCCACCGCTGGAGGAGTCGCCGCTTGAAGAAGAACCGGAGAAGCTTGAGGAACCCTAAGCGCCGCCAGTCACCCGAGCGCTGTACTCTCCATCATCGTCGGAGCTAGGTTCCCGCCGCAATCGTCGTCCTCAGGGCAGCACCCCGCGCGGCGACCATCCTCCCCAAACACCCTCACATAGAGGGTGGCATCGCCGTCAAACTTGAAGTGCAGGGTGCACCGACGCCTCAGGCCGCGCGTGCGGGCAAACATCTGCCAACCGCGGGCCAATGCCAGGCTCCCAGCTGTGGAGACCTCCAGTGAAGCCCATGAGGCCCGGCTGCAGCAGCCATCAGCCTGGAGCCAGAGGCTGCCCGGGGCACCGGCCGGGAGCTCGCCGAGGAGGAAGCGAGGAAGTGGAAGCCGGGTGCTAGTCGGCTCCGCCGACCACACAACGAACTCCGGCAGCACCTCTGCAGCGCGAAAGTGCGGCCTAGGGGGACGCGCGACCGAAGCGCACCCCCCGGCCGCAGTAGTCCGACCGTCACCATGCTGCGAATCATCTCTGCGGCCGCGGGAAGCTGCCGTGGAGACCACAGGATGCTTGCGAGGGCGCCCTCGGCCGCGCTTGGGCGGGGAAGAGGCGGGTTCCCCTTCTCTGCGGCCGAGAACCTCCACGACGGGGCCATGAAGAAGAAGGAGAAGCAAGGGAGAATGCACTAGAAGGGCGCGCGCCAATCCGTACTTATAGTCGGCGAAGGCCAACCGTCGGCCCCCACTATCACAGGTAATCATGACCCACTTTGCATGCATGGATTTGTCCAATCCGTGTAGTTGCCGAGGTGCCATGGGGAAGTGGAGACGCCCACGTCCAATCAACCGCCATGCGGCGCCCAAGACCGCAGGCTGTTAGGGCCCGCGGCGCTTCGCTCTTGCCCTTCCGCCTCCCTGCACGGCCAAGTCCGGGCGCGCCTTGGGCCCGGGGGCTACTGTCGGTGTTCTGGGAATGGGAGTCCCCAGACTTGCCTGCCTGCGGCCTGCGGTGTGGCTTAAAAGGGGGACCGGCATGGCCCATCTTCATCAACACAGACCCAAGACCCTCGCGAGGGGACAAGCCTCGCGGGGCAGACGACACGAAGCTTCGTCAAGCACGGCCTCATCAGGCTGGCTCGCGAGGAGGCGGAGAGATCAAGGCGGGGTACCTCACGAGGTGCCCGTGACGCAAGCCATGACGACCAAGGGCGCCAGGCGGGTGCCAGCCCGCGCAGTGTCCTCCTTTCATCTTTGGTGCAAAGGGGGCAAGCGCAGCCGCGGAGTACCGAGGCATCAGGCAAAGGTTGCCATTTCGGTGCAACAAGACCAGGACCAGGAGGACTGCAAGACGGAGGTCATCGTGGGGCCCAAGACGGCGTCACCACCAGAGCTTTGTGCAGGCGAAGACTACTTTTGTCAGGGTAGCTAGTACTAGCTGTCCCCCTTCAAATTAGCCCGCCATTGTTGGCTCCCTTCCCGCTCGATATTTGGAAGAGGACCAGGGCCTCTATAAATAGGACCAGCCACCCGCAGAGGAGAAGCGGTTCGATCAGAGAGAGGGAGAGAGAGAGAGAAGGGTGGCTGAACTCCTCCCAGCAGTTCATCGCCCCAGCCAAGAACAGACCCTCGCGAGGCTGTTCTTCCTTGTATCATTCATCATCATCATCCCAAGAGGCAATCCACCACGCCACAAACTGGAGTAGGGTATTACACCACAACGGTGGCCCGAACCAGTATAAACCCTGTGTCTCTTGTGTTGTTCTTTCCATAGCTTAGATCTTAGCGAGGCGGAGGGGTGCAGGTAGGTAGGAAGCGAAATCTCCGCGCGCACCCCAGTGTTCGAACCTCAAGGGTCTGCCAGAACCCGAAATCCGACAATGTTCGAGCGATTCATATTACGAATCTACCCTCCTAAAATTTCAAATTAAATTCAAATTTGGATGGTAAATACTACTATATGAACTATAGTTTTTTCTACATGTGATGATAATTGTGATGGAACAACATGTCGTCACACTTGACTGGTCCCACATGTAAGAAGCCACGTCGGCATACTCTGGGCCCATATGTTAGCAGTGTTGACCAGCCAAAACTAACAACCGACTTATTACTGTCAGGGATCGTCGGTGATAAAACCTACACCGGACCCACTTGGGAGTTGCCACATCAGCAATTGCGACCCCATTTGTCAGAATCTTTGACCGGCCAAACCCATAGAACGATTAATGGTGATGGATTATTGTCACCAAAAATCAATCGTAGATGACAGATTGGCCTAACGTAGGTGACAGTCCGGGCTGTCACAAAAAATGGTCGTTAGTGACAAATTGGGTTCGTCACCTAAGATGCGATCTTGCATGATGGAAAAAGTGGTACCGACAAGGATTTATTTTTTGTGACGATGCTTTAATGATGTAGGGGCGACAGCTGGAGAACATCACCAGGCCATATTTAGTGACGAAAAATTGTTTTAGTGACACAAGCAAAATGTCGCAGAATAGCGCTTGTTTTGTAGTACGACCAACACATGAAATGGTGATTCATCCTCCTTCCTACATAATGGACAAATCGCGCTCGTCTGCATATGATGTGCCATTCTATTTTTTGTAGTTGCTAGTGCCCTGAGCATGCCTTCCACGCATGAATTTTCATCCTTGGCAGAACTTTGGCTTGCCAAATAAGGCTCCATTACCGTATTGAACAATTGGGGTGCAAGCTATAAGCACCCCTCCCCAAACTGCTCTACATGATCATACATCGCAAGCTAGTAGGCACTACGTATAGTAAACAAACATGTTTTCTCTAGCAGCCAAGTTGTGAAGTCATCCCGCTGCCTTGGTGACGTACGGATTTTCAGAATTTCCATAACATTCATTGGCCAGAAATACTATGCTAAAAGTTGGGACCTCCACGCCCCATATTCATATAATTGAATCTACAGTTACCCTTTTGTGATCGGACTATAAGATGGACCTCTAGGAATCCAGGGGTCACGCCATGTTCTCATGGATTGACCATTACCAACACACCATATCACACCTTTCTTTAATAGTTCTAGGCTATATTCAATGCCTTTCCACATTGCCAACACATTCCCTGAGAAAACCATATCATGCAAGTCACCTTCTGCATAATACTTTGCGCGTAGAAGTCATGCACATAAACACTGTGGGGACTCCACAGTCTCCATGCTTGTTTCGCAGGAAGTGCTTGGTTGAAAGCACACATATCATGGAATCCCATTCCCTCTCTTGATTTAGGAACAATCATTTTATTTAAACTCAA
Organism: Triticum urartu; assembly: GCF_003073215.2. Classification (NCBI taxonomy): domain Eukaryota; kingdom Viridiplantae; phylum Streptophyta; class Magnoliopsida; order Poales; family Poaceae; genus Triticum; species Triticum urartu. The sequence continues at coordinate 41,772,438 of NC_053025.1, forward strand.
CCATGTCATCTTCGTTTACCTTTTTGCGCACCCCCCACCAATACTGTCACATCATCCTCGTGAGATCATCGCATACCGATGACGGTAACTGAAACACACTCATAACATTTGTGGCAATAACTTGAGCAACGACTTTAATCAAAATCTCTTTGATTCTAACTAACATATACTACTCATTGCAGTCAATTAGTCACTTACTTATACTCTCCTGAGCCATTTCAAATATACCCTTATTCATCCTCCCATCGGGCACCAACAGGCCCAAATATTTAGGGTCAAAAACTTGCTGGGAGATATCCAGAATCCCTTTCATTTCCTCCACCACCGCATCCGGACAATTGTCAGGAAAATGAATGGAACACTTTGAGGGGTTAATGAGTTGCCACGTTGAAGACGAATAAGTGCTCAACAAACCTTTAACCAACGTGGATTGATGCTACACCTTTATTTAATGCCAAAATAATAACAAATGAATTTAGGAAAATGCCTAACTTTGAGAAGAAGAATATAATGTCATATATTCCATGTAGAAATTTTTTGAACCCTTTTAGATAAATATTTTTGGATATATATATAGTTGTTGTAGATTTGTGTATATTTTCTCGAATACGCACGAGTGTGGGCGCTTTATATTAAAGAAGGGATGGGGAAAGAACCCTTCCACGTTGGTTCTTACATGCTAGACATTACATGCGGATAGAGGCTCTACTTCTCCCTTGAGGATCCCAGCTAAAGTAGGACAACTAGTCTAACTACTCTCGCTCACCCACCTCCTAAGCACTCCGAACAGAGGCTCTACTTCTCCTTTGTGGATCCCAGCTTTGCTCCAAGCACGCCCCTCGTCCTGAATGCGGTGAACAATCATGCGTATGGAGGGCGAGGCCCCCCATCGAACATGATGGCGTTGCGATGTTTCCATAGCTCCCACATCATCAGTAGAAAGACGGCCCTGCCATCCTTCGTCCGATCACCAAGGTCCCGAGTGATAGTGCACCAGTACGAAAGTGATGAGCCATGTCATGGTGTCCATTTAGGCTTGCCCATCGCCGAACAAATGATGGACCAAACCTATCATGGAAAGACGTAGTGAACCTGAATATGTTCGATGCTCTCGTCATGCTGGTCGCAGAAAGGGCACGCCTCCTAGTGGTCGACCCCGCGTCTCGCAAGCCTATCGGAGGTCCAACATTTGTTCTGCGATGCTAGCCAAGCGAAGAAGCGGCATCTCAGTGGTGCCCTCAATTTCCAAGTGAAGTCTACCATAGGTATGATCTCGCGTCCCATGAATCTTGCTTGGTATGCCGATCTAGCCGAGAATTCGCCGCTCATTTCCCAGGCCCATGCAATGGAGTCCACGGCCTCGTGTTTCAGGCGGGTGTAGGCGAGGCGGTCCCAAGGGGTCATGTATTCGTGGAGTGCTTGTACGGAGAGCTCAGGTCCCACGTCTCTACCTCATGTCAAGTTCGCCATGGCCTGCGCTACTGTCCCCTCAGCCCTGGTGGATGACCGCACCATCTCGTAAATTATCGGTGCCAGCTCTTGCACCCTAAAGCCGTCAAGCCATCTGTCATCCCAGAATTTGGCACACCGTCCATCTCCAACCTCCCAGCGCATCGCCGCCCAGTAAAGCTACCTAGAGCCCGCCGGTACCTCGATGTCGAACTATGACCATGGCCGGGAGGGGTCGGTTCGTTGTAGCCATGGCCACCTAGCTTGCATGGCGATGTTCAACCACTTCAGTTTGGGAAGGCCGAGGCCACCCGCCCACGTCAGGACACACATTGTCTCCCAAACCACGGTACATTGCCCGCCATTTGCCGCGCTGCTTGCATACCAGAGAAACCCTCTGCAGATCTTTGTCATCGCTGTAAGGACTTTTTGCGGAATGTCGATTGCCATCATGACGTGGATCAGCATGGCGCAAAGGACTGATTGGACCAAAAGTAGTCGTCCACTCTTCGGCATGGAAAAAAATCCATGGCTCCTTGCTCGCTCGCCTCCCCGCGAGCAGCGGCGCCACCCACCGCAGCCACCGCTTTCACGGCCGGCGCTGCACTTCCTTCCCTCACTGATAGAGTGACAGGCCGCATCCTGCCCTGTATCGCTCTTCGGGAGGCAGTGGAGAGCCCTCTCATGAGCTGGGTGGATCAGATCTCCGGGAGAATCCTCCCATGTGTGGCCATGAATGCCTTGGAGGAGGCCACCGCTGACCAAGTAAACATCCTACCCCCTCTCCCTCCCCTTCCAGGAACACCGCAGTGCGCTCAGCCAGGATCAACAGACATTCCTCCCCGTTCTTGAGCGGTTGTGGTTGCACCCGTAAGGCCGCGGCTTCAGTCCATCATTGTGGCGGGGGCAAATCCGGGGCAGGCACGCGCGGATCCGGTGGTGTGAGATGCTGCGATTCGTCCATTCCCAGCTGCGCCTCCTGCGGCAGCCTGCGCGGCTGAGAGCGAGGGCCTGCCATGGACGGTGGCTACCTCTCGGCGTGCCCTGCGTCTGGCTAAGCGCCAGGCGAATCGCCCCCCGCAGCGTCCAAATGATACGGCGCAGCGGAGCCAGGATAGGTCTAAACGATCTGCGGCCTTGGCATTCAAGCTGCAATTTGGGAACCGCTATTTCAGATGCCTCTCTCCGCGCCATAAGTTCTTTGAATGCCGAGACCCACAAATCTGCTACACATGCAAGCACACTGGGCACCTTGAGCGCTCATGCCCAGTTCGCCAAAGAAGAGCTCCTCCAATAGTCAAACGGCCTAGCTCCACACCAGCTCCAAGCTCCACCGCTCCGCTCACCAATGCATCGCCGCATCAGGGCACGGATCTTGACAGCCGGCCAGTGCCGTAGCGCCCACCCCTGACTGCTCCTGCGACTGCTGCCCCGCTGCCCGGCCTCCCTGCGATCACGGCGTCCATGGCCTCAATCCCTGGGGCGGCGCACCGACGGCCTGAGACGTCCAGCTGCACCGTCGTGAGCATGCCGGCGATGGAAGAGGAGGCCTACCGTCTCAAGACCACGGCGCTCATGCTCACGACTGCTGGGCCATGGTCTGACATCACCGCGGACATGGTGGCCAGGGCGGTGGAGCGCGACTACCGTTTCCCCTGCCGTGACATCGACGCCGCGCCATGCTTCCCAGAGGATTTCATCCTCACCCTGGCCGAGTAGCACCAGCGGGACCTGGTGTTTGAAGGCAGGTTCGTGGAGGTCGCCGTCGTCCAGTTCAAGCTCCGGCCTTGGTTCCCCGCGCCGGGCGGCCACAAGGTGTGGCGTTTCTACTGCCGCGTTGCCCTCGATTGCCTCCTACTGAACGCCTGGGACTGGGACAATGTGCAGGAGGTCCTGGGCAGGGATTGTTGGCTTGATCTGATTGAGCGACAATCCTCGACCAAGACCAATCGCACTGCCCTGTTCGTGTGGTTCTGGACGTGGAATCCGGACAGGATTCCGCGCGCCTCCGAGTTCAACGTGCTCAACCGCCCCGACGTCGTCCGGCCGCGGGGATCGGTTCCTGAAGGCACGCCAACGGAGGAGGGGAAAGAGGGGCCTGACTTCTAGGTGCTCATTCACCTCGACAAGGTCAAGGACTATACCCCCATCCCCCTCTCGGAGACCGGCGAGGTGCAGGAGTGGCCGCAGTGCCATAAGTTGACTGATTGGCGCATGGGCACCAAGGATGGGGAGAGAAGGGGCCGCCCGGCGGCGTCGGCCGGCTCCTTTACAGCCGGCCGCGGTTTCGACGATGACAGAGACGATGGCAACAGCAGACGCTGCGGGCAACGCGGAGGTGAAGGTGCAAGGAAGAGGTTCTGGAGAGGGCTCCGTGACCAGGCTCCATGCAGAGACACAGCCACATACGATCCTCAGCTGCGCCGGCACAGACGCCATGACGGGACTCCAAGCAACGCCCAAGATGCCATGCAACGTCTGGTGCTCGTCGGCGTGCGTAGCGCGGCGGAGTCGCATCAGGAGAGGGGTAGCGCGAGCCACACACGCGTGCTCGTGACCCCTTCCTTGCATGTGTTGCCCGTACAGCCTGTGGAAGAGGCAGGGGAGCAGGCCGACCAGCCGGGCATGGAGGATGTCCAGAGTGAGGCAGGGGAGCAGGCCGACCAGCCGGACGAGGAGGACACCCAGAGTGACGCGCAAAGCACTGCTGCCTTGCCAGCAAACGTGGGCAACTTTGAAAGACTGGCTGGAGGGCCAGCTCTTCCGCCCTTGGACCTGGCTGCTCGTGCTTTGGCGAGTGTGGGCGCGGATGACTGGGGTCTGTCCTTCCCTGGGTCTTTGCCTCGTTTCTCCCCGCCCCGACAAGAGATGGCGCCCTCCCCAGCCAGACAGCAACAACAACAGGCCTTTGGCATCCCAGTCCCGTGGCTCAATCAGAATGCGCATGATGCAGCTTCCATCACCGCTGTCGGAGTGGCCACCTTTTTCTCTCAGAGCCACCAGAGCAGCTACGAGCTCCCCCCGCTGCCACCGTCCTCGGGATCAAGTGCTCTGAACTGCTGGGAACCACCCGCCCCCCAGGACACGCTGTCGTGGCTCCAGGACACGCAGCCGCGGTTAGACTGGGGGAGCTCAACTCCGCAGTTTGGACCTTGTTGGCTGCCCAGCCGGGAGTCGGCCCAGTGCAGTAGCCTTCCTTGGGAGCCAGTATGGGTCACGGGCCTGGAGGTGGTGTTTGGGCCTGGCGCGGATAGCAACAGCATTGCTCACATCCCCTCTGTAGAAGAAACACGAGCCAGGCGTGCACTAGTGGAAGCAAATCTGTCTGGCCCTGGGCTTATCACAGCAATCACAGCACAGGTCTCCAAGCTGCAGATTGACGAGCAGCGGGCCTTCATCAGCAAACTTGCTATGGTGCTGTCTACGTCGATCCTGGGCACGCCGGCCCCGGCGACGCGCGTGTCTCGCCCCATCAAGCAGCGCCTGCTCGGCATCATGAAGGGCTCCAGGCAAAGCACCCGACTCCTTCACCAACGCTCAAACTTTTCCTCCTCCAGGCGCTCCCAGGCGGCGATCAGCGTCGCACTGGGGCTCATCGGGAAGGCAGAAGACTTCACCGACGACACGCTCCTGAAGTACATCGACTTCTTCCGCAACCCCATGCCGCTAGAGAACATCGCCAAGCTCGCGGATCTCGCCGTCCTGGCCTCCCCGTCGCAGCTGCGCCTGCCGGACGCGGAACTCCAGGCCATCCTGGATGAGCTCGCTGCTCGGGTGGTTTAGCGCGTCGGCTGTCTGAGCGCACCCTCTAAAGCCTGTCCTAGTTTCCCAATGATTAGCCGTTATCAGAACCTGAACCTGTGTGATGTCTGTATGTGCGCCACTATGGCTGCCTGGCGATCCATCGCCCTGAACCGTTTCCTTTTAGTTGTTGCAGCCTGCACCCGGCTGTTAACTTTGTGTGCTCTTATCGTTCCTTATGATTGAACACCTATCGCTTGTCAATTGGAATGTGAGGGGTTTGAATGACCGGGCGAGGCGCGCGACAGTTCGTGCTATGGTCGACCGCATGCGCTGCTCAATTGTGTGTCTTCAAGAGTCAAAACTAGCTGCTTTCACCAATGCTGATCGGATGGAAATCGTTGGGGCGCATTTTGACAGGCATGCTGTTCTGAATGCTGACGGGACTCGCGGTGGGGTGCTATTGTGCTGGCAGTCAGAGTCCCTAACCGCTAGCGGCATCTCGGTGCAAGAGTTCTCCATCACCGTGTGTTTCACGCTGTCGAACAGCGGGCCGGTTTGGTCCCTGACAACTGTATATGGGCCTCACGATGACGCTCGCAAACCAGATTTCCTAGCGAAGCTTGCCGCCATTCACAATTCCATGGGAGGGCCCTGGATCGTGATCGGCGATTTCAATCTCATCAAGGACCCCCAGGACGAAAAAAACAGCAGGATCAGCCGCCGATGGATGAACAAGTTCCGCAGCACGCTAAATAGATCAAACTTGCATGAAATCCAACTGATTGGGCATCGTTTCACGTGGAGCAACGAGCAAACCTCACCAACGCTTGTCAGGTTGGACCGAGCGTTCTGCAATATAGACTGGGAACTGCTCTTTCCTGGGGCAAAGCTGCTTCCCCAATCATCTGCCATATCAGATCATTGCCCTCTGCTCTTGGTGAATGATGTAATCACTAAGACGAACAGGCGTTTCCGCTTCGAGGCATACTGGCAGTATATTCAGGGGTTCCAGGAGGTGGTGAATCAATCCTAGAACCTTCCCACCAGGAACTCCTGCCCCCTCACTAGATTTAGCGCAAAGCTACATCGACTCAGCAAATCCCTTCATGCATGGAGTAAAACGCTTGTCGGCGACATTCAGAAACAATTCTTGATGGTGAACGAGATCATTCTTCAACTAGATGCGGCACAAGATTACAGACCACTCAATTTGGATGAAAAGGAACTGAGATCAAAGCTGAAATCGCGATCCATGGGGCTTGCTGTTCTGCTAAAAATCAAGCTAAGGCAACGAAGCAGAATTCTTTGGCTGAAGGCAGGGGATGCCAACACAAAAAAAATTCAAAGGAAAGCCAATGCTAGACATAAACGCAACACAATCCACATTCTTCAGGGACCATCTGGACCGATTTCTGCCTCGGATGAGATGAGTGCACTAGCTCATCACCACTTCCAGAATATATTTGGCAATGAGAAACCACGATCTGCGGCACTCAACTGGGATGAGCTTGAGTTGGAGCACATGGACTTCTCCGACCTGGAGGGTGATCTATCACTTGAGGAAATCAAGCGAGCAATTGACGAGATCCCAGCGGACAAGGCTCCGGGGCCGGACGGCTTCTCGGGCAGTTTCTTCAAACAATGCTGGGAGATCATCAAACATGACCTATTTGACGCCCTGAAACAATTGCAACGCCTAGACAGCCGGGGTCTAGCACGCATAAACACTGCCATCCTGGTGCTAATCCCAAAAAAGAGGGGGTGGACTCTCTTCAGGATTTCAGGCCCATATCGCTGCTGCACAGCCTAATCAAAATCTTCTCCAAGATCTTGGCAAGCCGACTCGCCCCCAAGCTTGCGGGCCTAGTTGACCAATGTCAAAGTGCCTTCATAAAAAAACATTGTATCTAGGAGAACTTCCTCTATGTGCAGAACACAATTCGGAAGCTGCACAAATCAAAGAAACCGTCAATATTCCTAAAGCTAGACATTGCCAAGGCTTTTGACTCTCTATCATGGACTTCCTTGTTGGAGATGCTGGAGGCAAGAGGTTTCGGCATTCGTTGGTGTGAGTGGATTGCCATGTTGCTCCGAACTTCAACCTCCCGAGTGCTTATAAACGGACAATGCTCAGAGGCCATCCAACACCGGCAAGGACTAAGACAAGGGGATCCAATATCCCCTTTTCTATTCATATTGGCCATGGACCCTCTTCAAAGAATGATGAACTTGGCCACGTCCCGCGGTGTCCTCACAAAGCTCCCTGGGCGAACACCACTAATGTGCTGCTCCTTCTATGCCGATGATGTGGCAATGTTCATGAACCCAAAAAAGAGTGATGCTACAATGATACAGCTGATACTGTCATGTTTTTCCCAAGCCTCGGGACTTCACGTCAATGCCACCAAGAGCTCAGCCATGGCCATTAGATGTGGCTCAACCAACCTCGACGACATCCTAGCGCCGCTCGGCATCCCTCGAAGAAGCTTCCCAGCCACTTACCTGGGAATGCCATTATCCCTTAGAAACCTTTCCAAAGCTGACCTAGACCCGATGTTGGCCAAATTTGGCAACAAAACCGCAACGTGGAAAGGCAGCCTCATGGCAAAAAGCGGCCGTCTGGTGCTCCTGAAGTCCGGTCTCACCGCGCTGGTGATTTACATGATGACGATGCACAAACTCCCGGCTTGGGCATTGAAGAGACTGATTCAACTTTGCTGTGCATGGCTCTGGAGCGGTGAGAGCGCCTGCACTGGGGGAAAATGCAGGGTCAGTTGGAACCAGATCTACCGGCCAAAGCACCTTGGTGGCCTTGGAGTGCTGTACCTCGCAAAATTTGGCACCGCCCTACGCCTCCGATGGCTCTGGCTCGCTTGGCAAGACCCTCCTCGACCTTGGTCGCGATCGCCGCTGCCATGTGATGGAAAAGACCGGGCGCTGTTTGCAATGGCAACAGAGATAACACTTGGAGATGGCAGGAAAACGAATTTTTGGCACGACCGATGGCTAGGTGGACAGTGCCCAAAGGTCATCGCGCCATCACTCTTCAAGATTTCCACTCGGAAAAATCGCACTGTTCAAGAAGCCATGAGAGCAGATACTTGGCTCTCGGACCTCGCCATTAGCCTTTCTGATGAGCATTTACCTGAATTGACCAACTTGGCTGCAATGCTTGACGAGGTGGTGCTACTGGAGGGGAAGCCGGATACCATCTCTTGGCGCTTCACGCCGTCCCGTGAGTACTCTGCGAGATCCGCATACCTGCTGCACTTCGAGGGCGCAATCCCAATGGAACGTTTCAAGCTGATATGGGCGGCCTGGGCACCCGGAAAATGTCGTTTCTTCCTATGGACCGCCATGCTGGGCAAAGTCCTGACAGCGGACGTCTTGCTGCGTCGAGGCTGGGAAAATAACTATTTCTGCCCTCTCTGCGAGCGAAACCTTGAGACAGTGCCACACCTTCTGATCGAATTCCCTTGGGCTCGATATGCCTGGCAGAAGATCGCCACCCTGTCACGTATGTCGGCGCTACTGCCTGAGTCATGGAACGGACTGGTTAATATTAAAGATTGGCTTCTAAGCTGTGTTGGCAGAGCAACAAAAGAGACGAAGAAAGGAACGCTATCCTTGATCCAGTTGATGTCCTGGGAGCTCTGGAGGGAGCGGAACAGAAGAGTCTTTCAACGGGAGTTCATGAGACAGGAAGTGTTTGTACAAAGAGTGAGAGATGAATTAAAGCTTTGGAATCTGGCAAGAGCGGGTATACCGTTTGACCCAGGCTGAGTCTTTCACTTGTTTTCTCTTTTCCTTTCTTTCCTTCTTCCTTGTCTCTTTTTTCCCCTTAGTGCAGCCGCTTAGCGTTGACCCACCTTGGGTTCCCCTGTAGCTCGCTTTTCTCCTCACTGATCAATGAATTTGGTAGCTGAACTGCCAACATTCAAAAAAAACTCTTCGGCATGGAGGAGCCCCTCCATTTCCGCAAGTGGCGGGCACGGCTGTCAACCAATCCGATGAGCTGGGTCGTGGTCTGATTGTGTATATGATGTGTATGTATATGTGATGGATGTATGTAATATTAGTAAATACAATCTATTTTGTAAGGTCGAAAACGATTGTGGGCTGAACAAAGGAGTTAGTCATAGGTATATGTAAGTTGACTGAATTTGTAACTTGGGTAAATCAATTTTGTGAGAGAAGGAATGGTTGGGGAAGCAGAAAGCTAAAGGAAGAAAAAAGAAGGACAATGGTTGGATCTTAATCTATTGGCCAAAAAATTGACTTATCCAAAATAAATTTTCAGACGACTTACAGATAGCCAGTCCCATCTTAGTGATGGGCTTAGCGATGGAGCTCGCCACTGGTACATACTCCCTTCATTCCAAAATAGATGACTCAACTTCGTACTAACTTTAGTATAAAGTTGGATCATCTATTTTGGAACGGAGGGAGTAGATACCAATGATGGGCAAAACTAGTCAACACATCACTCGTTTGTAAAAAATACCAGTGGTAGACAACATGTCTGTCACTGGAAGCCCATGACCAGTGGCAAGTTACTAGTGATGCCTGCCCCGCTTGCCACTGATGAGCCTTTTGGACCCGTAACTCATGGTAGGTTTTGTTGTAGTGATAATTCTTCTCAACATTGTATACAGTCTGCTATCATAATCATCAAGTTTCTTATCTACTCGTTGATTAAGCTCTTGCAACATAATCACTAGAATCACACATTATTTATCATTTTGACTCCTTAAACGCGTGTTAATGGCATGCCGGATGAGAAGGACGTTGGACATGCTCCAAGACACTTGTCTAGCTTGTTGGTACTGTAAAAACCTCCAAACAGTGAATATCCATGGGTTCCATGAGTGCAGAATGAGCATCGATAGGGCCCATTTGATTTGTACTTCCTCCGTTTCTTTTTAGTCTGCATATAAGATTTAGCCAAAGTCAAACTGTGTAAAGTTTGACCAACTTTGTTGGAAAAAATATCAACATCTACAATACTAAACCTATATGGTATGAAAATTAATTTCATGATGCATCTAACAACATTGATTTCATATTGTGAATCTTGATTTTTTTTCTATAAACTTAGTCAAAGTTGACAAAGTTTGACTTTGACCAAATCTTATATGCTGACTAAAAAGAAACGGATGGAGTACTAATACAAAGTTATACCACTAGAGGTGCGTGAATTAATTCAGATTAGAGGGAGTAGTAAGATTCTAAAGACGAGGAAATAATATGTATTCTCGAATTGTGGTATTTATACAGACTGACATCGTATACACTATAAGATTCTGGGTCTTTCTTTTACGTCATGGAGAAAACACATCATTCTTAAATAAACAAGATTAGTAGGAGTATCACTCTCTCGTGTTTACTACTACTGGATAAGTAGCACTCAAGTAGAGACAATGATTAGTTGGCGCTGACAAGTCCAAAAGGGAAACCCACTCCATGTCTCCATCAATAGCAGCAGCAGTCGCAGCAGGGGCAACAGATTGCATGAGCTTCACAGGTTCGGCATTTCCGGCAACACAGTCAGACCGCTTTCTTCATTTTCAAATGTACAATCACCAAACATATGCACGCTAAAATGATCTTCACAACAGTGCAGAAAAGGTCAGTCCCACGATTAGATACATATGCATATATATATGGTGGACCGAGCCGAACGGCCACAGTTCCCTCCACTGCTTGTGCTCCACCAAGGTGGGATCGCCAACGAGTTCAGTCCTAAATTTAGGGGCCCATATTTGAACCGAAACACATGATCCTGCCGAGCCGAGGAGGACGCGCAACATGGGCCAATGAATTAACCGAGCGACAGACATGAAGGTGGTTAGCAAGTTCAATCACATGCACAAGCACACACCAGGCCGGTGATTGATCGCCCGAGATTTCAAACTCAGCGATGGTCGATCAGAGGAAGCACTGCACATGCGATAACACCGCTTCTAATCGACCTCAGCTGGCAAGACACTTCTATGGGAACAAGGCTGGCATGCATTGCAATGCAAGATGGACAAGTATCAGAGCTCGCTCGGTTCCGAGGTTCAAAACTCGCCATCCATGAGAACAAGGGGAGAACTGCTACTGGTCCTGGAGGCACAGTGTGCATGTCACAGATAATGGAGTCAAACACCATGGCGTTTAAAGCGGCCGGCATGAATGAAGCAGCCCCGGATGGTGCCAAGAGGCATCAAAGACGAGGGCCTGAAAAGTTGCCCTGCAGCAGCTGCAGGCCTGCAGGCGAGGCAGTACTGGAGGCAGAGATAGATGGATAGAGAGAGAGGGGGAGAGAGAGCCTGATGATCGCTGCTGATCAGACACAGACAGGCAGAGGAGAGGAGGGAGGAGAGGACGACGGGCACTAGCTGATGGGGGCATGCAGATGCAGTGCGGGGGCAGGCGCGGCAAGGGGGCGCAGGTGCGAAGGGACACCCCGTGGGGACCCGGACCCGCCCCGCACACAGCACGTACGCGCGCCCAGCGAACCCGGCCCCCGAAAAAACGAGACCGAATCTTTGACCGCGCGCGCGCCATGCGCCTAGCGCGCAGCAGCTCGTAGTAGCACGTAGAGTAGCGGCATGGATGTGCCGGGCCGGGCCATGTAGGTAGGGCTGCAGGCATAACGGAAATGGGCAGCTGCGCAACGGCTGTCCCTGTCCGGGAGCCCGTCATGTGTCAAATCGAAATCCAGAGACGGACGCGCAGGGCTAGGGGGCCGGCCTAGGGGTGGCGAGGCTAGGGGGGCTACGGCGAGTGCAAGTACGGCGATGGTGGAGATGGGATTTGGACGGGGGCGGCCACGTACGTACGTACCACCTGACATGCACTACCCACTTCTCTCTTCTCGCATTTGAATCATTGTCAGTAGGGGTTTAATTAATGTCCTTGCTTTTATTTTTCTTATGCTGGAGCACTAGTATTTTTTACTTGTCGTGACTGAGACGGGTGGTACTGCAAGTACGTCGTACAGCTGGCATAGACCGTCGTGACCACTTGCATTGCACCGGTTCGGGACGCGCCACATTTTTCTACACTCCACTTGTGAACTCATTTTTCTACATTTTTCTGAGTTTTGGCTTAATGTACCTTGCTTCAGTTTACTACTCAGTGCGTTGCAACAGGAAATTGACGAGTTTCGCTGCGAAGCAAACGTCAGTTGTCACGAATCAGGTCGGCTGAGTAGAGGATAAGTTCGATGATGGCAAAATAATAGACCAATTGACAGTTGGGTTCTTTGGGGGCTAATTTGAAGCATGGGACATGATTTTAGTCAAGTGATCAGGTGAACAACTTTATCTACTTTATCTTTAGATTATTAGTTTATGTACTGGACATGCATCCATATCAACTAATTGCTCCTGTAAATTTGGTAATAAATGTATCAAAAAAATCTAGCAACTACATTGGAGAACTTAACATGATAACTATTTCAAAACAATCTCATAGGTGGTCAAACAGAACCCCTTTTCTTCAAACACATGCTTCGTATGTGTGTGCAAGCTAGTGAGAAAGAGATGATGAAAATGAGAAATAAGAACATAAATTGGCCGAAACAAGCTAATGGGGATGATCGATATGCGGTTCATGGTGGCAGCTGGAGAGCTTCAGAGATCTGGCCGAGTTGAGGCTCACTGTATGAACTCCAATGGATGGGGCTAACAAAGTGACATGGAAAGTTTGGGCGCCATTCCCACGTCGAGTTGACGTGGGAGTTGGAAACATCCAGTTCACATTCGCAGATGACACATGCCATAATGCGTGCGGCCAACGATGACAATAGGACGAGCGACAATGTCTAGGAGGTTGCCAACATCTTGGTGAATATATGGGTGAGAGTAATGATTTTTTTTTCACCTAGGATGACGTAGGCTTGCGATGTTTCATGTAGATTGAACGGCAAATTTTTCGTCCATGATGCATGATTCAAGCTCCTCTTAGGCTGAATGGATTTTTTTTCCTTAATACGATTCCGATGGCGTGGAGGCTTAGCCAACGGAACTCCAATGCAACAGAGATGATGACATGGTCCAATGGTAGATGGCATCTTAGAATATGAATTATGGTACATGAGAGAAGTAGGAGTCAAACATGGTTGTGCGTGTGATTGTGTCTCGTACGATAAAAAGTCATGGATGGTCGCAACGGAAGGAAACTAAAAGTAAAGAAAGTGTTCTGACACACGAACTCTTGTGAGGCCACATGGTTGGTCGTCAAAACACCGGAGGTTGCTTCTTGGTTCGATCCCTACACTTCGCACCAAACTTTTCTTGTAAAAGGCAATTTTTCGTTCATGTGCAAGTCTAGGCAGAGACCCAAGGTGGGACTTCAGACGCGATGTACCAAGGCCCAAAGTGGCCTAGCTCGGATGCGACGAATCAAAACTCGAGAGGACTTACCAAGGCTAACCAAAAAAAGTGAAAAGCAATCCTTCCTTTAATATTAGGTATAGATTTAGAGAAAAATCATCAGCGTCAACTCCCCTTCGTCTCCTCTCCTGAGGGAAAAGGCGACTAGGGTTCATGCCTCCCGTAGGGGCGCCGCCGATCTATCGCGTTATCTCTGGCCTTAGGGCCATGAGGCGCGACGGATCCCTGCCCTTGCCAGCGGGAGGGCTCCGTTCTTTAGTGTTCCTTTGAGTTTTGTTAGGGTTTGTGTCCTGCTCTGTAAAGCAAGACGACAACAGCTCCTTTAAAATGGAATAAGGTTCTCCCCATCTATTCCCCGTCTCGGTGATGCGTCTAGTATCGTCAGATGGCGTGTGGAGGTGTGTCTTCAGTGGATCTCGTGGGATCCCATCGGTGGTTGTCTTTGGTGGATCTGCTTGGATCCAGTCCTCTTCATCTATGTCCGTGGTCTTCAGGTTGGATCCTTCTGATCTACACTTCTCTCCGTCATCGGAGGTTGCATTTTTTGTGCGCTAGTCCTAAGGGGTCTTAGCACGATAATTTTCCGACTGTCTACTACAACAAATTTTGTCCGGCTCCGGTGAAGGAGGGGCATTGACGGCGGCGCGCCTTCAGATCGCTTCTGTGCTTGCAGTTGTCACTAGGTGGTATACGGATCTGGATATAATTTTTATTATTTCTTATGTTTGTTGTACTGCTTTGATTGAAAATGAATACATCGGATGTTTTCCAAAAAACTCTATCAATGTATTATTCTGTTGAACCTTTCACGGGAACGATTGCTCCTAAACAGGACAAGGCATTCAAGGAAGCCACCGTCATATTTTTGGGAGCAGTTCTTAGCATGATCAATGATAAGTTGGTGGATGCATATTTACATGTGCATGTTGCCAATGACTTGTGGGAGGCGCTCGAATCTTAATTCGGGGCCACCGATGCTGGGAGTGAGATATATGTACAGAGTAGTTCCATGATTACAAGATGGTCGAGAACCGTCCTGTATCGGAACAGGCTCATAAGATAATATGCATCGCTAAGGAGCTTGAGCTTCTTAAGTGCGATTTACCGGGCAAGTTTGTCTTGGGATGTATAATCGCTAAGCTCCCTGATTCATGGAGAAACTTTACTACCACTCTGAAATATCAGAGGCGTGAATTCTCGGTAGAGGATGTGACGGCCATCTGAGTGTTGAGCAGAATTCGAGGGCAAAGGACTCGCACGAAAAAGGGGCCGAAGGAACTTCTGTCACCAACATGGTGCACTAGAGGAACTTCAACTCCCACAAGCCCAAAGGTGGAAAGAAATACTTCATGACATTGATAGATGATTCCACTAGATATTACTATGTGTATATGTTAAATACTAAAGATGAGGCTCTACACTACTTTAAAATCTATAAGGTAGAAGTTGAGAATCAACTTGAAAAGAAATTAAACGAGTCCGGTCAGATTGTGGTGGAGAGTACTTGTCGAGTGAGTTTGATTCCTTCTGTGTGGAACACGGCATTATTCATAAGAGGACGCTTCCGTATTCACCCCAGTCAAATGGGGTTGCCAAGCAGAAAAAATGTACTCTAACTGATTTGGTTAACGCCATGTTAGATACATCGGGTTTATCCAAGGCATGGTGGGGGAGGCTATATTGACGGCATGTCATGTCCTGAATGAAGTTCCAACAAAGGATAATGAGATCACTCCCTATGGGAAATGGATGAAGAGGAGGACAACATTCTCGTACTTGTGTACTTGGGGCTGTTTGGCGAAAGTCCATGTGTCGATCCCCAAAAAGCGTAAGCTTGAACCAAAGACTCTGGACTACGTTAATTTGGGGTACACTAAGAATAGCGTTGGCTATAGATTTCTAGTAGTGAAATCTAAGGTACTTGACCAGAAGGTCGGTACAATTATCGAGTCCGAGGATGCTACATTCTTCGAGGATATTTTTCCTATGGAAGATATGCAAAGCACTTCTAGACACTGAAGAGACTCATGAGCCTGCCATTCCTATGGAATATTATGAACAAACACATGATGAAAATCCTGAGGAGGATGACAAGGAAACCCTTGGTAGGGCAAGAGACAAAGGATTGCAAAGACCTTTGGTGATGATTTCTTCGTGTACCTCGTGGATGATACTCCCACTTCTATTTCAGAAGCGTATGCCTCTCTAGAAGCTGACTACTAGAAGGATGAGATCTGTAGCGAGATGAACTCCATCATGGCTAACGCGATATGGGAAAGCACTGAACGTCCCTATGGTTGCAAACCATTGGGATGTAAGTGGGTGTTCAAAAAGAAGCTTAGGCCCGATGGTACGATTGAAAAGTACAAGGCTAGGCTTATGGCCAAGGGCTATGACCAGACACTAGTAGAAAAAGGTCCATTTATCCCGGTTCATAAGGCCCAATTGTCCCGGTCCGGGAACCGGGACTAAAGGGTTGGTACTAAAGCCCAATACCTTTAGTCCCGGTTTTTATAAGAACCAGGACAGATGGGCACTAGTAGAAAAAGGGTCAAACGTGAAGCACATTAGTGCCGGTTTGTATTTGAGCCGGTACTAATGTATACATTAGTGCCGGTTCCAACGGCTAGCCAGGCCGCTTTCATTAGTACCGTTTCGTGGCGAACCTTTAGCACCGGTTCGTGCCACGAACCGGTACTAATGAGAGTGGTGGCAGGATGTTGTCAGACTGGGGCCCCTCTAGCCCCTTTAGTACTGGTTCTTGGCACGAACCGGTACTAAAGGTCGTCCTACATAAACCCTTCGTCCACCCGAGCTCGCTCTGTTCTTCCCCTTTCCCCTCTCCTCTCTCCGTTCTTACCCTCTTCCTCTCGAACTCATCACACATTTTGCCCAAAATTTGTCAAGATTTGAAGGCCTCCATCCATTCAAATGATCACAAAGGTTAGCAACTTTGTCCTTTCATCTCTCATTGCTAGATTAGCTCTTGCAATGCTTTATATAGTGATTAATTTGTGAGTTTAGTAATTTGGGAGGATATATATATGTGCTAGTATTTGATTTATATGCAATTTGAGGTCAAAAATAACACTTAGTTTGCATATGTAGGTGTGGTTTACTTAGTGCCTTCTAAATCTCCGTCTTAACCACCGTCGATCGCCCGCACCGTCCCGTCGCCGGCACCACCTTGTGGTGAGCCTCTTGTTCATGAAATTTTATATAAAAATTGATGTTTGTGTGATTTGGATATATAGTTACTCGTATAATTATCTTACCCGTACGTTGTTTGTTATACATATAGTGCCATGGTTTTGATATCCGTCCCCGTCGGCCCTCGTCCTTGTTATGATTCGGATGTGGTATATATATTCTCTTTTAAAACTAGTTGCATTTCGTGTTTATGACAAATTATGCCCATCAAGTTGACATAGAAATTTTTTCTAGGAGGTATGTGAACCGGAAATTCCAACCGACCCTATTGTCGAGAGGTTAAATTTAGTTGAAAGAGAAAACGAGTACTTGAAAGAAAAATTGAAAAGAATTGAGGGGGAGAAGATGGAATTGGAGTTGCATGTTGCCGATGTCGTCGATGATCACAAGATCAAGATGGAGAAAATGCGCTTGAAGATTAGAAAGATTACAAAATATGCCATCGATAGTGAGGCTTGGTATCATTATGCTGTTGGATCCATTGTTACCTTAGTTGCGATCTTGATCGCATTTGTTGTTGCATTTAAATGCTTTAGCTAGAGAGTTATTTGTTTGTTGAATTTAAGTGTTGTATGAACTTTATGTATGAACTTGTATTAATTTGGTCTATTCGGTGTTGTGTAATGAAGATGAGCCGGCAATGGATGTACGATGACCGATGCTCTCCCCAGTTCGTTGAGGGCGTGCATACTTTTCTGCTTGCGGCTGAGGCAAACAAGCGGGCGGATGGTTTTATGCCTTGTCCATGTGCTGGCTGTAAGAATGGTCAGAATTACTCTACGTCAAGAACCATTCACGTCCACCTGTTTAAGTCCGGTTTCATGCCCCACTATAATGTTTGGACCAAGCACGGAGAAAGAGGGGTTATGATGGAAGACAATGAAGAAGAAGAGGACGACGACAGCTATCCTGGCCATGGGTTCCCTGAATACGATGATACAGCAATGGGGGAAGAAGCTGAGCCGGTAATGCGGGAAGAAGCTGAGCTGGCAATGCGGGAAGAAGCTGAAGAAGAGGCATCAGATGAGCCCGTTGATGATCTAGGTCGGGCCATTGCCGATGCAAAGAGAAACTGCGCAAGTGATTTGGAGAAGAAGAAGTTGCAGCGCATGTTAGAGGATCACAAAAAATTGTTGTACCCGAATTGCGTAGGTGACAAGAAAAAGCTGGGCACCACACTGGAATTGCTGCAATGGAAGGCAGAGAATGGTGTATCTGACAAGGGATTTGGAAAGTTGTTGGTAATGATAAAGGATATGCTTCCAAAGGACAACGAATTGCCCGAGAGTACGTACGAAGCAAAGAAGGCTGTCTGCCCTCTAGGGTTAGAGGTGCAGAAGATACATGCATGCCCTAATGATTGCATCCTCTACCGCGGTGAGTATGAGGATTTGAACGCTTGCCCAGTATGTGGTGCATTGCGCTATAAGATCAGCCGCGATGACCCTGGTGATGTCGAGGGCGAGCGCCCCAGGAAGAAGATTCCTGCCAAGGTGATGTGGTATGCTCCTATAATACCACGGTTGAAACGTTTGTTCCAAAACAAAGAGCATGCCAAGGCGATGCGATGGCACAGAGAAGGCCGTAAGAAAGATGGAAAGTTGAGAGTACCCGCTGACAGGTCGCAGTGGAGAAAAATCGAAAGAAAGTACGGGAAGGAGTTTCCAGATGACGCAAGGAGCGTATGGTTTGGTCTAAGCGCAGATGGCATTAATCCTTTTGGGGAGCAGAGCAGTAACCATAGCACCTGGCCTGTGACTCTATGTTTGTATAACCTTCCTCCTTGGTTGTGCATGAAGCGGAAGTTCATTATGATGCCAGTGCTCATCCAAGGCCCTAAGAAACCCGGCAACGACATTGATGTGTACCTAAGGCCATTAGTTGAAGAACTCTTACAACTGTGGAATGGAACAGGTGTACGTGCGTGGGATGAGCACATGGGGGAAGAATTTGACCTAAAGGCGTTGCTGTTCGTGACCATCAATGATTGGCCTGCTCTCAGCAACCTTTCAGGACAGACAAACAAGGGATACCGCGCATGCACGCACTGTTTGGACGATACCGACAGTATATATTTGGCTAATTGTAAGAAGAATGTGTACCTGGGACATCGTCGATTTCTTCCGAGCAGGCATCCCGTAAGAAAGAAAGGCAAGCATTTCAAAGGTGAGGCGGATCACCGGACGAAGCCTCGCCACCGTACTGGTGCTGATGTACATGATATGGTCAAGGATTTGAAGGTGGTCTTTGGAAAGGGTCCTGGTGGACAACCTGTTCCGAATGACGCTGACGGACGCGCACCCATGTGGAAGAAGAAATCTATATTTTGGGACCTTCCCTATTGGAAAGACCTAGAGGTCCGCTTCGCAATCGACGTGATGCATGTGACGAAGAATCTTTGTGTGACCCTGCTTGGCTTCTTGGGCGTGTATGGGAAGACAAAAGATACACCTGAGGCACGAGAGGACCAGCAACGTATGCACGGAAAAGACGGCATACATCAGGGTCATGCAAGCTACGCTCTTACCAAAGAAGAGAAGGAAATCTTCTTTGAATGCCTGCTCAGTATTAAGGTACAGTCTGGCTTCTCGTCGAATATAAAGGGAATAATAAACATGGCAGAGAAAAAGTTCCAGAACCTAAAGTCTCATGACTGCCACGTGATTATGACGCAACTGCTTCCGGTTGCATTGAGGGGGCTTCTACCGGAAAACGTTCGATTAGCCATTGTGAAGCTATGTGCATTTCTCAATGCAATCTCTCAGAAGGTAATCAATCTAGAAATCATACCAAGGTTAGAGAATGATTTGGTGCAATGTCTTGTCAGTTTCGAGTTGGTGTTCCCACCATCCTTCTTCAACATCATGACGCACATCCTAGTTCACCTATGCGAAGAGATTAACGTTTTGGGTCCTGTATTTCTACACAATATGTTCCCCTTTGAGAGGTTCATGGGAGTCTTAAAGAAATATGTTCATAACCGTGCTAGGCCAGAAGGAAGCATCTCCAAGGGCCGTCAAAATGAGGAGGTCATTGAGTTTTGTATTGACTTTATTCCTGACCTTAAGCCGATTGGTGTTCCTGAATCGCGGCATAAGGGCAGACTGGATGGAAAAGGCACGCTAGGAGGGGAACAAATAATATGTATGGACGGACATTCTCTCACTGAAGCACACTACACAGTTCTACAGAATTCCGCCTTGGTGGCTCCGTATATGGATGAACACAAGAATTTGCTACACTCCAAACACCTGGAGCGGTCTGATGACTGGATTACACGTGAACAAACCAGGAGTTTCGCCAGCTGGTTGCAGACACGTACCATGCATGACACCTCTATTGAAGATGACCTGTACTTGCTGTCCCAGTTACCATCTTCGAATATAATGACTTTCAAAGGGTACGAGATAAATGGTAATACATTTTACACGATCGCCCAAGATAAGAAGAGCACCAACCAAAACAGTGGTGTTCGCTTTGATGCAGAAACCAAGACGGGAAAGGAAACATATTATGGTTATATACAGGACATATGGGAACTTGACTATCGACGTGGTTTGAAGGTCCCTTTGTTTCGGTGCAAATGGGTCAATATGACACGAGGCGGGGTAACGGAAGACCCGCAGTACGGAATGACAACAGTGGATCTCAACAATCTTGCGTATGCAGACGAACCATTCGTCCTAGCCAATAATATGGCACAGGTTTTCTATGTGAAGGACATGTCTACCAAGCCAAGAAAAAGAAAAGATAAGGAAGCGAATGCATCATACGATGAGCCAAAGCGGCACATAGTTCTTTCTGGGAAGAGAAACATCGTGGGAGTGGATGACAAGATAGACAAGTCAGAAGATTATGAAAAGTTTGATGAAATTGCTCCATTCACAGTGAATATTGACCCGAGCATCACGTTAAATGATGAAGATTTTCCATAGTTACGGCACAAAGGGACACGCGCGAAGAAAAAGTTTCACACCCAAAGATCTGGGATGTGACCGGCTTCACTATCATCACTTTCTTCTGTGTTTCACACCCAGAAGGGAATCTCTGTAATAGTTAGGGTAGTTAATTATGTGTTTTGGCATTTGATACGCGAAGAAATTTTATGTGCAAACAAATTCTTTCATGCCTTTACTGATTTTTAAAGTTAAGTTATTCACAAACTAGTGATTCACACTAATTTCAAATAATTCAAAATTTAAACTATTCAAATTTGAAAACTACGGGCACTAACAGAAAGTTTGTAATTTTTTGTACCTAAAGCAAAAATATTCACAAAGAAACTCTAAATACACAGAAAAACAACTCAAAAATAAATAAAGCAAAAAAAAGCCCGCCTACTAGGCCAGAGCGGCCTGCATACGACTAGAAACCCAACCTGTTGTTGGGCCAGGATGCAGGCCCGCAAAGGCCCAGTAGGCCAACAGGGCAGCACAGAACATGTAGGCCCAGTAGGCCTGCTTTGGAGAGGAGCTCGAGAGAGCTACCGCATGGGTGTTTATAAACCAGTGCGGTCGCCCCTCGGCTAGCGAGGTGGGACTAAACTTGCACACCGCACCTGCGCCAGCGCACCCCCTTTAGTACCGGTTCGTGGCACCGACCGGTACTAAAGGGGGGCCTTTAGTACCGGTTGGAACCACCAACTGATACTAAAGGGGGTGTGGTTCCCGCCGCTTGGCCTGGCCAGAACAGGCCTTTAGTACCAGTTGGTGGCTCCAACCGATACTAAAGGTGCCTTCTATATATACAAACTTACGAAAATTGCATTCTCCCTCTGTTTCTTCCTCTGTTTCCCCATTGAAGCACCGCCCGCGCGCCCCGATCGATCGACGCCGTCGCTGTCGCCGCCCCCGTCCCCGTCGCCGCCCCCATCCCCGTCGCCACCCCGGGCCCGTCCCCGTCGCGCCGTCCCCGCGTCGCCGCCCTGCGTCACGCCCCGGCCCGTCGCCGCCCCCGGCCGTCGCCTCGCCGTCGCCCCGCTGTGAGCTCTCCCCCTCTAACCCCTCTCCCTCGCCCCCGGCGGCCACCATGGGCGCCACCCCTCCCCGAGCCCATACACACACACACAAGCATGATGAACACACACACACACGTACATATGTATGAATTAATGCATGTATATATTAGTATATACGTATTTTGTATGTTTAATTAGTTTAGATTTTTTAGATTATTATTTTTTCACTAGTATATATATATGAATGCATGTTAGATGGATATAATTAGTGTTTAATTAGTATGGAAATTTTTTATATAATGTTGTTTTTCAGTTTTTTAATGGATGTATAAAAGTTGTGTTTTCTGTTTTTAGTGTTAGATGCTTAATTAGTATGAAATAGCATATAGAATTTTGACATATGCAATGATAGCATAATTAGTGTTATATAGAAATGTTAGAAATTTTAGTTATCAAAATCCAATCATTAAAAAAATGTTACTTTTTGCGGGCATATAGCTAGTATTTGTTCTCGACGATGCCCGGCCCGCATCCTCGCCGTCGACCCATTCGCGACGACGTCCGACTGACCCATGTCCGGGACTGGGCTCCGCCGGGCTGGCACTGGGAGGTGCTGCCTGGAGGGGCGCGCCGCTTGATGAGGAACCCGGCCCCGGGTCCCGTCGTCGACCCTGATCTCGTTTGGTGGCGTTCGCGTGGGCCAGTTTCGGTGCGGAGGGAGCCGGCCCCGCCGGAGGTGGTACGTCGCCGTGTCAGGGAGGAGGAGAAGCACGTCCATCGCTACATGGTTGCGTTAGAGGGCGGCAGGTTCTCCAATACCTGGCAGTTTCTTCAGGGATCTCACTTCAGCTATGATCCTGTGAGGGTTCCTTCTCTTTGGGTGTCCACCGCCCGCGCCGCAGGAACCGCGAGTGTCCTAGATTCTTCTATAGTATTCGATCTTTAATTAGCTACCTAGCCAGTGATGTACTATTCAATATTATATATTATTCGAGACAATGTATTCGAGATTATATCTATTATTCGAGACGATGTATTCGAGATTATATCTATTATTCGAGACGATGTATTCGAGATTATATCTATTATTCGAGACGATGTAATTTGAATACTAAATTGTTTTATATTTCTTTTGGCATAGTTAAATAAAAGCTATGGCGGACAATACCGACAGAGAGGGAGAACAGACCATGTTCGATATAATACGCGGGCCAGATGATGATCAGAATGAAGAAGATTATGACGGCTCCGAATTTCTAAACAACACCGGAGAGGGTGATATGATATTCGATCGCGACGACCGAATTGATGAAGTCATGACCGGCGAGGTATATATATTTATATAAGCAGGCATCTGGTGATCATCACATGTTTTAAATGAGTTGAAGATATATTAACGAATCGATCTTTCTTCTTTCAGCCATCCGGATCGAGCAAATCTTCAGGCAACAGGACGAAACGAGGCCCGAACAAAAAGTTGAAGGAGGGCGTAAAGTATAATATCGAGGCAATCAAACCTAATGGCGAACCATTAGCGCCTAAGAAGATTGCGGACAAGTTCGTTCGTTAGTGCGGAGTTCTTGTGAAGGACCAACTCCCGATCTCCCTTCAAGAATGGAGAGAGCTAGCAAAGCCACGTCCAGATCTTACTTTTGTCGACGACAGACAAAAAAGTCTGCTTTGGGATACTCTCATGGAACATTTCACCCTACCAGATCATTTCACAGAAGCAGATGTGCAGAAAGTCAAGGACGCTGCTCTTAGGAAGATGGCGGTTGCATTCAAGAACCACAAGAATCGTGAATGGGACAAGTACGTCAAGGGAGGAAGGAAGACTCCAGTATTCGAGGGAACACTAGAGAATCAAAGTGCTCATTGGGACGATTTCGTGAAATTCAAGGATTCAGAATTAGCTAAGGAACGGCCGAGAATAAACAAGAAGAATGCCGAAAAAAGGATAAGTTCCATAAGCTGGGGCCAGGTGGCTACGCGGTGGCAATGCCTAAGTGGGATAAGTCTGAGAAAGAGATGGAGGATGCAGGTGTCACTCCGGTTACTAAGAGCTGCCCCCCAGGTGCAGGACTTGGTTCTATGCGCATGGGGGGGAGTTGGACCCGAAGACAGGCAAAGTTTCGACGAAGGCATGTCTGAACGGAGCCGACGATAATATACTTGTTGCAATAGAAGAGGCTCGAACAGGGGTGTTCCAGCCCAACAGAGAGAACGACGAGCTTACGCGTGCCCTGGGAAATCCTGAACACCCGAGAAGAACACGAGGCAAGGGCACTATTCCGTGGTATCAGGGGTTTTCGGACTAGAACGCCGACTACAGAACCCGTGCGAGAAGGAAGATTGCGGAGGAGAAGCAGAGGAAGATGGAGGAGGAGAAGAGGAAGATGGACTATGAACGCCTTCAAGGCCTAGAATCAGCGCACGCGGACTTGGTAGTCAAATTCCAGCGGCAGCAGGAGCAGATCGACTCACTTAGCCAGCAAAGGGGGTCTCAGCAGTTGCAGCAGCAAGCGGATGATCCAGCATTGGATACCACCGCCCCATCCATGCCGAGAAGCAGCGTGGGTTCCGCCCTGTTTGACGCAATGCTGGATAGATACCTCGTGGATGACATCGCGGAGAACACTAACTGCGAGCTACACTTCAAAATTAAGAACATATCCTTGAAGGTGGCGGACGGCGTTGCTTATACATATTCCCCCGATGTAACCTTCCATTGCAACCCGATTCCAGCAGGCTATGCTCGTGTCGTGGTTGATGAGGTGGTGGACCAATATTCGGGGCTAGAGTTTGACATTCCTGGAGGTGACAGGAGCACACACTCGGAGATGCCAAACATCGTATCATCCTATGGAGAAAGGATTGCATCATCTTTCAAAGGCCACCGACACCGCGTCACCCGACTCCTCGTCGAAGTCCGCCACCGAGTCAGCAGACTCCCGCTCCTCCAAGTCCACCAATGCGTGAGGCCACTTCTCTTCCTCCAAGTCCGGCAAAGTGTCAGGCCACTCCTCCTCCAAGTCCGACACAGCGTCAGACGTCCACTCCTCCTCCAAGTCCGGCACAACCTCAGGCCACTCCTCCTCCAAGTCCGGCACAGCTTCAGGCCACTCCTCCTCGTCCAACTCAGCCCCGTCAGCCGTCTCCGCCGCCTCAGCAATCGCAGAAGAGACACCCCGCAGCTATGGTGCGTAGCGGTACGAGTCGAGGTCATAGTATAGGAAGTACAGGCGGAGGAAAGCGATATAAATATGGTCCAAACCTCACTACTCCTCTTCCTGAGAGGGCTTACGACATGACCGAGGAGAAAACCAATGCCATAGTGCGGGCAGAAGTCGACGCCCATTTTGGACCGAAACCGCCACCGCTGCCAAGGGAGAAAGTGCCTGTGGAAGTAGTTGACCACTTCATTCATATGGCTCAACCACCAACTCCTAAGCCTGTTGACACAGACTATGAGCGCCACATCAGGAAGTTACATCGACAACGTCTACAGAAGGAGGCGAGCTCGAGCTCGAGCAAACAACAAGCAGCTGTCAAAAAATGCGGGAAAACCGTTGCCCAGCTGGGAGAACAGGCGGCACAATCGATCCCCCCGTTTGTTGTGCCGCCAACAACACGTGACAGTACGCGCGCCCAATATTATTGTGGGCAAACAGTTTACGTTCCCGAGGTGGGCGATGTGGTAATAACCCAGGAGCATATAATGTAGGCTGAAACTCTCAACATCACTGTTGGATAACTCCTCGAGATCGAGGACATGCCTGTGCTTACAGAGGAGGAAATAAAACGGAAATATGCCCGGGGCCAACCTTTGGTCAAGCCAGAAGAGGTCAAGAAGCTCCCAGCGAGAATGTATGAATTGCATCAATGGTACATGGACATTACCAAGAGATCCGATCGAGAGTCCCTCATGGTGCAAGTCAAGAAGGATCATTACTACCATCAGAAACCTGTGACCGTTGAGTATTCTGAATTGTTTCAGTTATACAATCAAGACACACTCGACAAATCTATCATCAGTTGCTATTGTCTGTAAGTGATTTCTTTCTGTAATTTAAGTCTCAAGCTAGCTGTAGTGATCCTTTTTGATCAATCATTACCTGTAATTATCCTCACTATATTCTTTTCTGTGGTATTATGCAGGATGAAGATGTATGAAATGAGAAAAGGTGGACGCTATGGCATTGGGTTCATTGACCCAAACACCGTTAATGAATACACATGGAAAATAAACAAGCATCATGAAAAGCAGGTAGAGGACAGCATGCTAGAGTTCTTGAAGCGCCTCAAATACAATGAAGATATACTACTTCCTTACAACTTCCAGTGAGTCACACTTTCTTGTACTACAAATTCTCTGTTTTTGCCTACTAGCTAGCTACATGTTTTTGCTTACATATGCCCGCTTAATTAAGACATGCAAACATGTGTGCATGCAGATTTCACTGGATCTTGTGTATCATTAAAGTTGACGCCGGAACAGTTGAAATACTGGACTCACTACTCAAAGCAAATAGTGACTATAACATCTTGTTTGGGATAGTCAACAGGTAATTTCAATCATTATTAACTATACATCTCGGCCTATTTAGTTCGTCATTTCATGATATGAACTATTTAATAACCCCTTTATTCATTTTATTTGTCGGTGGGCAGGGCTTGGGCAAGGTTCATCAGCGTCACGGAAGGCGAATGGAAACGACAGCTGAAATGGTTTCGACCCAAGGTAAGTAATTAAGTAGTACTAGCTAGCTAGCTAGCTGCCATCTCTTTAATTATCATGCTTGATTAATTATTATCTGATCAGATTAAATTCCATTCTCGTAATAAAGGCCCTGAAGCAGGCGCAGGGGACTGATCTGTGTGCATTCTGCGTTTGCGAGAACATTCGCATGATGGCGTCCAAAAGGAGCAGATCTCAAAGACAGGAATGGGTACGCTTATCAGAAAACTATTCAGAATTTTTACACCATTATCGATATCTAGTCACACAACTAATACACATACATATTGATCTCCTTCTTAACAGTTCACAGAGGTGCGGGACAAGCTCCTAGAAACGGAGCGCGTAGAAGCACTTCAAGAGGAAATAGCGGGATTTTTGCTCGACCAGGTCATAAATCCGAAGGGAGAATACTATTACACGCTACCGCCCCCATCGACCAGGTCATGAACCACTTCCAATTGTCATCATGCTCCGAAGGCACCAATTAGGCTAATGCCACTGGCTCCGAAGGCAACATGCATATGTAGGAGAAATTGTATATAGCTATACATGTGTGTATGTGTGAATTAATATGGTGGTTTGTGAGACATTGATGATATATATATGATTGGTTCTACTAGAAATTCTATTTATATATATATGCATAACGTGTACAATGTGTAGTATCGTAAAATACCAGCAAACGAAAAAGAATTAAAATGGAAAACACAAAATTAAATGAAAAAGAAATCATAAAACCAACCCCCCCCCAAACATTTTAGTACCGGTTGGTGTTACCAACCGGTACTAAAGGGCTCCTGGCCACCGGAGCTAGCTCGTGCCACGTGGTTGCCCTTTAGCACCGGTTCGTGCTGAACCGGTACTAAAGGGGGGGGGCTTTAGTGCCCACACTTTAGTGCCGGTTATGGAACCGGCACTAAAGGGCCTTACGAACCGGTGCTATTGCCCGGTTCTGCACTAGTGGGGGCTCCACGTGGCCGCTGTGGCTTGCCTATGCAGGGGGGCCTTTTGTCCCGGTTGGTAGCACCAACCTAGACCAATAAGCGTCCACGCGTCAGCAGATCAGTGTCTGGGGTTTTTGTTGTTTTTTTGAAAGGGGGTGAGGGGTTTTGGTGGTTTTGTACGGTTAATGTAGGGTTTTCATATATTAATTGTGTTAGCTAGCAGGTTCAGGCTGCTGCCACCATCCATGAGGACTCGCGTGAGATGTAATCCATCAATGATTGGGTCAAGGACCATGCGGCTGAACCGCCATGACGGATACTGGTCGGTTGGTCCCTGCGATCGAAGGTGATCGGGCAGGAAGACCAATGGTTGAACTTTGGGGAAACTGGCTCCATCGCATAGACGTCCCTGAGCACGCGTATGTGCTCCCTCTTGGGGATATGGGTTTCATATATTAATTGTGTTAGCTAGCTAATAGAGAGAAGTGTCCTCTCTTATCTCCGTGCTTGGTCGACGCTACGTACTATACGTATAGAGAGGACTCGACACGTTAGCTAGTAAGCAAATGAAGGAAACCATTAAGTACAGAAGATCGTCATGAACATATACGGAGAGAAGTGATCGACCTCTCCTTCTCCGGGAGATTGGTCATACAACAAGTTTTCGTATATCTATCCGACGCTACTGGCTACATCTATACAATATTGAAATCTCTTACAATCCCCTAACTTCTAAACTCAAGTTCCAAATGGTATTCTCCTGCTTTACTGATGACGTGGTCAAGAAAGAATCCCGCCAATTCCTCTTGACTTGCTCATATGCGATCTTGTGGTAGGAGTTCACCCCGCATCTGCCACGTCTAATTTGAAGAAGGGGGTCAATACATATATATGAATGAAACTCAACACAAATTATGGTATAATAAAATGAAATTGTGAATATTATTGCTTACGCACTTCAAATTGTCTTTTAGAGTAGGCCCGGTTATTTTTGCAAGTCGCGTTGTAGATGAACTCGCAAACGTAGTATCCACAGTAATTATTCCCGGGTTCCTGCTGAAGGAAATATGCCCTAGAGGAAATAATAAAGTTGTTATTGAAATTTCCTTATATCATGATAAATGTTTATCATTCATGCTAGAATTGTATTAACCGGAAACTTAGTATATGTGTGAATACATAAACAAATAGAGTGTCACTAGTATGCCTCTACTTGACTAGCTCGTTGAATCAATGATGGTTATGTTTCCTGACCATAGACAAAAGTTTTCACAAGATTAACGGGATCACATCATTAGAGAATCATGTGATTGACTTGACCCATCCGCTAGCTTAGCATGATGATCGTTTAGTTTGTTGCTATTGCTTTCTCCATAACTTATACATGTTCCTATGACTATGAGATCATGCAACTCCCAAATATCGGAGGAATACTTAGTGTGCTATCAAAGGTCACAACGTAACTGGGTGACTATAAAGATGCTCTACAGGTGTCTCCGATGGTGTTTGTTGAGTTGGCATAGATCGAGATTAGGATTTGTCACTCCAAGTATCGGAGAGGTATCTCTGGGCCCTCCCGATAATGCACATCACTATAAGCCTTGCAAGCAATGTAACTAATGAGATAGTTGCAGGATGGTGCATTACGGAACGAGTAAAGAGACTTGCCGGTAACGAGATTGAACTAGGTCTTGAGATACCGACGATCGAATCTCGGGCAAGTAACATACCGATGACAAAGGGAACAACGTATGTTGTTGTGCGGCTTGACCGATAAAGATCTTCGTAGAATATGTAGGAACCAATATGAGCATCCAGGTTCTGCTTTTGGTTATTGACTGGAGACGAGTCTCGGTCATATCTACAGAGTTCTCGAACCCGTAGGGTCCGCACGCTTAACGTTCGATGACGTCGGTATTATGAGTTTATGTGTTTTGATGTACCGAAGTTAGTTCGGAGTCCTAGATTTTATCACGGACATGACGAGGAGTCTCGAAATGGTCGAGACATAAAGATCGATATGTTGGAAGCCCATGTTTGGACATCAGAATGGTTACGGATGAGTTCGGACATGTTCCGGAGTACCGGGAGGTTACGGGACCCCCCCCACCCGGGGGAGTATATGAGCCTTATTGGGCCTTAGTGGAATAGAGGAGGGGAAGGGAAAAGGTGGGAGATGCGCCCCCTAGCCCAATTTGAATTGGGTGGGGGCTGTCGGTGTCAGAACCGGCAGATCTCGGGAAGGGGGTCCCAAACTGTGCGTCTAGGGTCGATGGTAACAGGAGATAGGGGACACGATGTTTACCCAGGTTCGGGCCCTCTCTATGAAGGTAATACCCTACTTCCTTCTTGATTGATCTTGATGAATATGAGTATTACAAGAGTTGATCTACCACGAGATCGTAATGGCTAAAACCCTAGAAGTCTAGCCTATATGATTATGATCATCTCTACGGACTAAACCCTTCGATTTATATAGACACCGGAGGGGACTAGGGCTATACAAAGTCGGTTACAGAGAAAGGAATCTTCATATCCGAACGCCAAGGAGAGTCCCATCTGGACACGGGTGCGAGTCTTCGGTCTTCTATCTTCATAGCCCATCAGTCCGGCCCATGTCCAGCAGGCCGGACGCCCAAGGACCCCTTAGTCCAGGACTCCCTCAGTAGCCCATGAACCAGGCTTCAATGACGAGGTGTCCGGCATGCAGATTGTCTTCGGCATTGCAAGGCGGGTTCCTCCACCGAATCCTCCAACACAGTCTTCGAACAACGAACGTGTCTGAATCTACAAAACCAATACCACACACCACCGCAGAGAGTATAATATTTCACGGGTCCAATCTGCTAACAACTTTTTGTAACGTGATCCTGCTCGGTTATTATTTCCAACCGTTTTTCGGCCTGCCGCTCCATATTTTGAGATGCGGATTTATTGGCATGTCTTGTCAAAGCAGAGATCGTGTCCCCTTATTGCGGGATTATCATCAATAAGGGTATGGGTAATCCAACGGTGGTGCCTGCACGGCCCCTGGGGAATAGGCGAGTTTTATGGCGAGTAGGGAGGCGCTTGATATTCACTGCCTTTATAAGGAGATAAGGATTCACCTCTTTCACCCACGCCTTCCTTCTTTCCGCCTACCCACTCTCGACCTCCAATGCCCAAGTTCTCATTTTTCTGCCTCAAGAAAGCACTCTGACCATGTCCGGAGCGCAGGACAAGTGGATGGCCTCCACTCTCAAGGAGAAGGACATCACCCAGCTTCGGGAGGCCGGATATTTGGCCAAGGAGATCGCCCATCGGCTTCCGGCCGAGGAACAGATCGTCCCTACCCCAAAACCCCATGAGAGGGTAGTTTTCATCCCCCACTTCGTCCGCGGGCTGGGATTTCCACTCCACCCCTTCATCAACGGGCTCATGTTCTACTACGGGCTGGATTTCCATGATCTGGCCCCAAATTCCTTCCTCACCATCTCGGCATTCATCGTCATGTGTGAGGCTTTCCTCTGCACTCAACCCCACTTCGGATTGTGGCTGAAGACCTTCAATGTGAAGCCGAAGGTGGTGGGCGGCGAACACGCAGAGTGCGGGGGCACCATGGTGAGCAAAATGTCGAACGTATCGTGGCCCAAAGGCACCTTCGTGGAGACCGTCAAGGGGTGGCAGAAGTTGTGGTTCTACGTCACAGAGCCCCGCGACACTACCTAGGCCACGGCTCCCGAATTCAAATCCAGGGCCCCAATACGGCTTACCTCCTGGTAAGAGAAGGGCCTGGATTGGTCTTCGTCGGACGAGCAGATAGCGCTCCAGACGCACATCAGGAGCATGATGGACAAGAACATCGAGCTTGTCGATGTGATTCAGGTGATGCTAGTTCGCCGGATCCTTCCATGCCAGAACCGGGCTTGCCACCTATGGGAGTTTGATCCGACCGAACACAAGACCTTGCAACAGTTCTTCGGAACTACACACGAAGATATCTGGAAGGTGCTCTTCAAGGCCAATGAGACGTGGCCGAAGACGACCAAGGACCGTGGGCACGACCTGGCCCATCCCGCCAGTTTGGTAAGTTTTCCGTGTTTCAAGGTGTATCCCTTACTTGCTTACTCAAGGAGGATATCCGAACTTCCCTATTTGTTTTTTCAGGGTTGGACGAAGAAGGCAGAGTAGATTCAGTGTCCGGCTCTGCTACCCGAGGACCCAGCCATCCTGCTTTTGATGAAGATGCTAGTTCCGACGCCCTACAAGGCGGCGGAGAAGAAGGCCAAGAAGAAGGCCAAGGGGGCCAGAGGTGGCCTCCGTCCCAAGGTAACTTCGAACGTGGCGTTCGAAGACGCCAAAACCCACTCCGCGTCCGAAGATGACAAGGAGGAGGAATTGGAAGAAGAAAGCAACTCCCCCCGCCCCGAGGGGGGAATGAAAAATAGGGCAGCCACCACAAATCTAGAGGCGGAGGCTTCCAAGAAGGGGAAGGTCTCCCTCGTGGATAGCTCCACATGGGACGTCGACAGCAGCCCAAAACAGCGCCCCCGAGATAAGCCCCTGGACGAATGGTGAGTATTCAAAGACCCTGATGCATTCATATATCAGCCTCTTTACTTCATAATTTTAACATGTTGAACAATGTATTTGCAGTCCGGCTCGTTCCGCAATCAAGCGATCCTCGTCTTCAGGGAACTCGCTCGACCCAAAGGTGATGGACAACGGGTCCCTTCCAGCGGCCTGCTCTCCCAGGGCCATGGATGACACCGAGGTGTTGTCCCGAAGGATCCCATGCCAGGGAGAGACACAGGAGGCTATCAGGGCGCCGCCAGAGGGCGACACCTCGACCGCCGGACACATGGGGAAGCAGATCCCCATGGAGACTGGCGATGGGGACCATGTCCAATTTGGCCCCCAACCGAATACAGTCTCGGAGACCTATACGACTCCAGAGTCCGGCGAGCAACGTCCCTCGTCAAAAGGAGGTGTGCCCATTCTACCGGTGACCTCTGTCCAACCAGAGGCACCGGATACTCTACTGGAAGCGCAGCGAAGCGCTTCCATCATTGAGGAACACCGTACCCTCATGGGTGCGGTGATTGAGAAGATTCAGTCCACAAAGAGCGGACTGACCGAAGCCTACACAAGCCTTCTAACAGGCTTTGAGGTAAGTAATACAATTATGTAAAAAGAAAGTCACAGTGTGGACAATAGCCCCTGAGACTCTGTCCGGGGTTCGGAAAGAAGAGTCGAATAGAGGATCAAATAGTTTTTCGCAAGAGACTAACCATATATGTCTATGTGAATAAGTAGGCGTCATTGTTGGCCGTGACTTCTCATGCTGTTGAAGTCTCCAGACTGAAGCAGAGGCTGGAGCAGACCGAGGAAGAGCTCGGTCGTGCGAAAAAGCAGGTGGAGGACAATCAAGGTATTCAATCATTTTATGCATGTTCGAAAAGTATGAATGTGTTTGCGCTGTCCACAGTGCTGTGATATTTTCGTAGGGGTGGCGACTGAGGTGGAGGCCCTCAAGAAGGCGCTCGCCGAGGCCGAGGAGAGAGCGGTAAAGGAAAAAGGCGCCCGATAAAAGCATGAGGCCAGGGTTGGTGAGGTCCAGCAGGAGCTCCAGGACGCCGTGAAGAAATATGAGTCGTTGGAGCGCCAGAATGTGGACCAAGAGTCTGAACTCGCTAAGGCCCGCCAAAGCGCACAAGAGGCCTGGGCCGAAGCCCAAAGCACCATCCGGGAGATCCAAGAGGCCAAGAATATCGCGGCGGGTAAGGATTTTATTATGCAAAGCAAGTATGTGAGGAAGAGGTATCTCTTACTGACCCGGATTTGGAGTTCTCCAGGGGCGTTTGCGGATTTGCCACGCAGTGTTTCTGACGCTGCGGAATTCTTCCGAACCGAAGAGGGAAGCTCAACGAAGAAGGTGTTCTGGTCGCAATACCTTGCACCAGAACATCCGGTGCCCTTTAGCGACCAGCTAAAACAGTTGGTCGAGCTGCATTGGGTGGCTGAACTAGCCATGGAGGATTTAATAATCCGACTATGGCCTACAGAAGCTAACCCAGCAGCTACTTCGGACTCGTGAAGCGGCTGGTCAATCCATGTCCACGGCTTGATGCCATCAAGCGGTCGGTCTGCATAGAAGGTGCGCGGATGGCCTTCGCCTGTGTCAAGATACAACGGGCGAAGATGGACGCCGTCAAGCTCATGACCAAAGGACCGCCCCTGGGCAAGGAGCACCACACGCCCGAGCTGTATTTTGAAGATGTTCTGAAGGGATCCCGCATTGTAGCAGAGCAATGTGCTAAGGACATTATTTTTGAATGAATACATTCATGTTATCTCGTCCTGTATGATGAAAACAATGCTGATATGTAATATAATGCTTTGCTGTTTATTATTTAAAGTTTTACCTCCTATGCGTCCGTTTTATCAAGTCTGAGAGTTGGCCAGTCGTCGGCTTTAGCCCCCACGTAGGTAGTACGGGGGTGTTTGGGATGAATCTAAACACTCTTTATCCACGGATTTGGTCCTTGAAGGAGGTGTTTAGCGCAACGAACCAGGCAATCGGACTATGTGGCTTTACCACCCTCACTTAGCCATAGGAGTTTGACAATGAAAATTTAGGCGTAGCCCCTAGTATCCGAACTAGGGTGCTGTAAACACCTGGTCGGATAAGAACCGATTCATTGCATAATGCGGAAAAAATCACTAAAGATTTGAAACCTCCGAAGAGCTGACCAGCTCAAGCCGCATCTTGACAGTCAGTTTTCGGCTTTCTCTACTAAGGTGCTCATCTGGATAAACCAGGACACAATCGCAGTAGTTCTCCCTTTACTACCCTAGCCGATATAGCAGAACGTAAGGTAGTAAGCACAGGAGCCGGGCAACCCAACTATTGACCAAAGACATGATTCGGAGCCAATGCCTATAATGCTAAATTCGGGGTGCCGAACTATACTGTAAAAACTGTTCGGACTTTGTTGCCGTATTATGGGGCGCAATGAAGCCCCTGTCGGATTAAAGCGTACCAAAGTGTACGGGTGCGATTTGATAAGATTATCAAAAGAGCAAGCTAGTGCCACAGGAGTTGGGCTACAAACTGTTTCCATTATAGTTTGATTAGTACGTCAAAGTGTATTTGTACAAGTAGTGCAATAAGCAACAGGGCTATTTAATATGCCACAACCAAGGGAGAGCTGTGTGCGAGTCCTGAAAATAGGTCGAGTGACCATTAAAGAGACCACCTAGAAATTCCCTTATACGTCAATATCTTGTGCCGCCTTGGTGTATATATCCTTTTGAAAGGACCTGTGATCAGGCCGTCAGGAAGGGCCTATGGAAAAGAAGCCTGAAAAGGAAACAAATGAAAAAGTGAAAGTATGTGTGTCCAGGGGAGGTCGAGCAGTATTATGGATCAAACTCTAGTTATGCCTCCGTCTATGCCCATGGTATTTTGAGTGTGTAGTTATGTACGCTCTATACAAATGCCGCCACTTGGTAGGGGCTGGGATGGAGGCCGAATTGCTAGTTGAGCTCTTGACGAGCTGGGCTGTCCTGCTACGGAGTAGTTCTGACTCGTTTAACGATGTCCGGGAGCTCGGCCGCCGAATTGAGGTTCTGCTTGAAGAGGTCGCTCTGTACTTCTGCTGCTAAAGCAGCGGTGTGCTCCTTAGTACGGAGGGAGCGTTCCGTGTTTCCGTTGAGTGTTATGACGCCACGTGGTCCGGGCATCTTGAGCTTGAGATAAGCATAGTGTGGCACCGCGTCGAATCGAGCAAATGCGGTTCGTCCGAGCAGTGCGTGATAGCCACTGCGGAAGGGGATAATATTGAAGATCAACTCTTCGCTTCGGAAGTTATCCGGGGATTCGAAGACAATCTCTAGTGTGATTGAGCCCTTGAAGCGGGCCTCTACACCTGGTATGACTCCTTTAAAGGTAGTCTTTGTGGGCTTGATCCTTGAGGGATTAATACCCATTTTGCCCATTGTATCCTGATAGAGCAGGTTCAGGCTGCTGCCCCCATCCATGAGGACTCGTGTGAGATGGAATCCATCAATGATTGGGTCAAGGACCAGTGCGGCTAAACCGCCATGAAGGATACTGGTCGGTTGGTCCCTGCGATTGAAGGTGATCGGGCAGGGAGACCAATGGTTGAACTTCAGGGCGACTGGCTCCATCGCATAGACGTCCCTAAGCGCGCGTTTGCGCTCCCTCTTGGGGATATGGGTAGCGTATATCATGTTCACTGTTTTAACTTGAGGGGGGGACTTCTTCTGTCCCCCTATGTTCGGCGGACGGGACTCCTCGTCATCGTCCTCGCTTTGCGACCCCTTCTCCTTGTTCTTGGCATTTAATTTGTCGGCCTGTTTAAAAACCCAGCAGTCTTTGTTGGTATGATTGGTTGGTTTGTCTGGGGTGCCATGGATCTGGCATGGATGATCGAGTATGCGGTCCAAGCTGGATGGGCCCTGATTGTTTCTTTTATATGGCTTCTTCCATTCGCCGGACTTGGAGCCACTAAATCCGGCGTTGACCACTGTGTCGTCGGTATTGTCACCGTTGCTTCAACGCTTGTGCCTGTTGCGTCGGGGCTTGCCGTTGCTATTTTTGGTCTCAGAGGTGCCAGCCTCACTTGCAGTGTTTTTGCTACGGGCTAGCCAGCTATCCTCGCCCACGCAAAAACGGGTCATGAGTGCCGTGAGGGCTGCCATGGACTTCGGCTTTTCTTGGCCGAGGTGACGGGCTAGCCATTCATCGCGGATGCTATGCTTAAAGGCCGCTAGGGCTTCGGCATCTGGACAGTCGATGATTTGGTTCTTTTTATTTAAGAACCTGGTCCAGAATTTCCTGGCTGACTCTCCGGGTTGTTGAACTATGTAACTTAAGTCGTCCGCATCCAGAGGTCGTACGTATGTACCTTGGAAGTTGTCGCGGAAGGCGTCTTTCAAGTCCTCCCAGCTGCCAATAGAGTTTTCAGGCAGACTGTTTAACCAGTACCGAGCTGGCCCTTTGAGTTTTAGCGGGAGGTATTTGATGGCATGAAGATCATCACCGTGGGCCATATGAATATGGAGAAGAAAATCTTCAATCCATACCGCGGGATCTATTGTTCCATCATATGATTCGATGTTCACTGGTTTAAACCCTTCGGGGAATTCATGCCCCTTTACTTCATCAGTGAAGCAAAGAGGGTGTGCGGCGCCTCTATATCGGTCCATATCGCAACGTAGCTCGGATGGAGTCCGTCTGCGGCATTCGGCCCGAGCGTGATTAGGTTTGTCACGTCTGAATAGATGGATGATATGTCTCCAACCTATCTACTTTTCCAAACACTTTTGCCCTTGTTTTCTACTCTAACTTGCATGATTTGAATGGAACTAACCCGGACTGACGCTGTTTTCAGCAGAATTATCATGGTGTTATTTATGTGCAGGAGCAAACGTTCTCGGAATGACCTGAAACTTCATGGAGACACTTTTCAGAAAATAAGAAAAATACCTGCCAAAGATGAAGGCCACAGGGCCCACCGTCTTGTCACGAGGGTGGGGGCGCTCCCCCCTACCTCGTGGGTCCCCTGTTGCGTCTCCGACTCCAACTCCACCTCCATATATTGAGTTTCGATGAGAGAAAAATCAGAGAGAAGAAATCATCATGTTTTACGATGGAGCCGCCGCCAAGCCCTAAAACCTCTCGGGAGGGCTGGTCTGGAGTCCGTTCGGGGCTCCGGAGAGGGGAATCCATCGCCATCGTCATCATCAACCATCCTCCATCACCAATTTCATGATGCTCACCGCCATGCGTGAGTAATTCCATCATAGGCTTGCTGTACGGTGATGGGTTGGATGGGATCTATCATGTAATCGAGTTAGTTTTGTTAGGCTTTGATCCCTAGTGTCCACTATGTTCTGAGATTGATGTTGCTGTGACTTTGCTATGCTTAATGCTTGTCACTAGGGCCCGAGTGCCATGATTTCAGATCTGAACCTATTATGTTTTCATCAATATATGAGTGTTCTTGATCCTATCTTGCAAGTCTATAGTCACCTACTATGTGTAATGATCCGTTAACCCTGAAGTGACAATAATCGGGATACTTACCGGTGATGACCGTAGTTTGAGGAGTTCATGTATTCACTATGTGTTAATGCTTTGTTCCGGTTCTCTATTAAAAGGAGGCCTTAATATCCCTTAGTTTCCGTAAGGACCCCGCTGCCACGGGAGGGTAGGACAAAAGATGTCATGCAAGTTCTTTTCCATAAGCACGTATGACTATGTTTGGAATACATGCCTACATTATATCAATGAACTGGAGCTAGTTCTGTGTCACCCTAGGTTATGACTGTTACATGATGAACCGCATCCGGCATAATTCTCCATCACTGATCCATTGCCTACAAGCTTTCCATATATTGTGCTTCGCTTATTTACTTTTCCTTTGCTATTGCTGTCATCACTACAAAATACCAAAAACATTGCTTTTACTACCGTTACCTTTTGTTACCGTTATCACCACTATCATATTACCTTGCTACTAAACACTTTGCTGCAGATATTAAGTTTCCAGGTGTGGTTGAATTGACAACTCAGCTGCTAATACTTGAGAATATTCTTTGGCTCCCCTTGTGTCGAATCAATAAATTTGGGTTGAATACTCTACCCTCGAAAACTATTGCGATCCCCTATACTTGTGGGTTATCAAGACTATTTTCTAGCGCCGTTGCCGGGGAGCATAGCTCTATTCTTTGAGTCACTTGGGATATATATCTGCTTATCATTATGAAGAATTTGAGAGATCCAAAAACCAAGATCTATCCCTCAGCTACGAGGGGATGTAAGGAACTGCCATCTAGCTCTGCACTTGATTCACCTTATGTTAGGAGTAAGTTTGCGACACCTACACTTGCTTCTGCTATTCGTTCTGATATGTCGCATGTTATTGATGATGCCACTTCTGCTATGCATGATACTTATGATGAAACTACCACTATGCCTCATGCTACTATGCCACTTAGTGATTTTCTTGATGAACAACTTGCTAGGGCTAGAGAAATTG
Source organism: Triticum urartu (assembly GCF_003073215.2). Taxonomy (NCBI): domain Eukaryota; kingdom Viridiplantae; phylum Streptophyta; class Magnoliopsida; order Poales; family Poaceae; genus Triticum; species Triticum urartu. The sequence goes on from NC_053025.1 coordinate 41,810,915, forward strand.
AAAATATTGAATCTGATGATACTAATGAAAGTGATGATGAAGAACCACTTGCTATTCCTAAGGGTTCTGTATTTGATCAAGATGCTTCTTTACCTATTTTAGCTTGCAGAAATAGAACTAAACTTAAAAAATTATTAGCTAAATGGAGTAAGCAATCTCTAAATGATAGAATGAAACCTGACCCTGCTTTGGCTACTTCACCTATCTTTGTTACTGATAAGGATTATGAATTCTCTGTTGATCCTGATATAATTACTTTGGTTGAATCTAATCCTTTTCATGGTTATGAATCTGAAACTATTATGGCACATCTTACCAAACTGAATGATATAGCTACCCTGTTCACTAAAGATGAGAGAACTCGCTACTTTTATATCCTTAAAATATTTCCGTTCTCATTAAAGGGTGATGCTAAGATATGGTTTAATTCTCTTGATCCTGGTTGTGTGCGTAGTCCCCAGGATATAATTTATTACTTCTCTGCTAAATATTTCCCTGCTAATAAGAAACAAGCTGCTTTAAGATATATATATATATATATATATATATATATATATATATATAATTTTGTGCAAATTGAAGAAGAGAGTCTCCCACAAGCTTGGGGGAGGCTTCTCCAATTACTTAATGCTTTGCCTGATCATCCTCTCAAGAAAAATGAAATACTTGATATCTTTTATAATGGACTAACCGATGCCTCCAGAGATTACCTGGATAGTTGTGCTGGTTCTGTTTTCAGGGAAAGAACATCGGATGAAGCTGAAATTCTATTGAATAATATGTTGGCAAATGAAAATAATTGGACACCACTGGAGCCAATTCCCGAGCCTATTCCTAAACCAACTCCGAAGAAGAGGGGTATTCTATTTCTCAGTCCTGAAGATATGCAAGAGGCAAAGAAACATATAAAACAAAAAGGTATTAAAGCTGAAGATGTTAAGAATTTACCTCCTATTGAAGAAATACATGGTCTTAATTTACCGCCTGTTGAAGAAACATATAATCCAAATCCTTTACCTATTGAAGAAACTCATGGTCTTGATAACCCGACACAGGTAGTAAAGGTAAATTCTCTCTATAGATATGATAAAGCTGTAATCCCATTTACTAAAAATGCTAGCCCATGCTTAGATGAGTTTGATAAATTTATGGCTAAGCAAGAAGATTTTAATGCTTATTTTGGTAGACAATTAAAATATAATTCAGATATGCTTGGACACTTGGGTGATTATATGGCGAATGCAAAGGTGAACTTAAACTTATTAGTAAACATGCTTCTATGGTTACCACTCAAGTAGAACAAGTACTTAAAGCTCAGAATGATTTGCTCAATGAATTGAATAGTAAAAATAATGATAATGTTGTTAGAGTGGCTACTAGAACTGGTAGAATGACTCAGGAACCTTTGTATCCTGAAGGCCATCCTAAGAGAATTGAGCAAGATTCTCAGAGAAATAATATAGATGTACCTAGTTCTTCTAAAAAGAAGAAAAAGAAAAATGGTAGGACTTTGCATGCTTCTAGTGATCCTATTGTTGAAACACCTGAGAATCAAAATGATATCTCTATTTCTGATGCTGAAACACAATCTGGTAATGAACCTGAAACTAATGACAATGTTAATAATAATGTTCATGATGATGCTCAACCTAGTAATGATAATGACATGGAAATTGAACCTGCTGTTGATCTTGATAACCCACAATCAAAGAATCAACGTTATGATAAGAAAGACTTTGTTGCTAGGAAACACGGTAAGGAAAGAGATGTTGGGGAGCGTTGCAGAAAACAAAAAATTTCCTACTCGTTTCACCAAGATCCATCTAGGAGTTCATCTAGCAACGAGTCATCGGATGCATCTACATACCTTTGTAGATCGCGCACGGAAGCGTTCAAAGAACGGTGATGATGTAGTCGAACACGACGTGATCCAAATCACCGATGACCAAGCGCCGAACGAATGGCACCTCCGCGTTCAACACACGTACGGGACGAGAGACATCTCCTCCTTCTTGATCCAGCAAGGGGGAAGGAGAGGTTGATGAAGATCCAGCAGCACGACGGCGTGGTGGTGGATGCAGGGCGTCACCGTAGCAGGGCTTCGCCTATACTACACGAGAGAGACGTAACGGGGAGAGAGGGAGGCGCCAGGGGCTGGTGTATGAAGTCCTCCCTCTCCTCAAATATATATAGGGGTGCCAAGGGGGGGGCGCCGGCCCTAGTAGATGGATCTACTAGGGGGGGCGGCAGCCAAGGGTGGGGGGCTTGCCCCCCAAGCAAGGGGGCGCCCCCTTTAGGGTTTTCCCCCCAACCCTAGGCGCATGGGCCCTTGGGGGGTGGCGCCCCAGCCCACTATGGGCTGGGTTCCCTCCCACTTCAGCCCATGGGGCCCCCCGGGATAGGTGGCCCCACCCGGTGGTCCCGGTACAATACCGGTGACCCCGAAACTTGTCCCGATGGCTGAAACAGCACTTTCTATATATAATTCTTTACCTCCGGACCATTCTGGAACTCCTCGTGACGTCCGGGATCTCATCCGGGACTCCGAACAACATTCGGGTTACTGCATATACATATCTTCACAACCCTAGCGTCACCGAACCTTAAGTGTGTAGACCCTACGGGTTCGGGAGACAAGCAGACATGACTGAGACGACTCTCCGGTCCATAACCAACAGCGGGATCTGGATACCCATGTTGGCTCCCACATGCTCCACGATGATCTCATCGGATGAACCACGATGTCGAGGATTCAATCAACCCCGTATGCAATTCCCTTTGTCAATTGATATGTTACTTGCCCGAGATTCGATCGTCGGTATCCCAATACCTCGTTCAATCTCGTTACCGGCAAGTCACTTTACTTGTACCGTAATGCATGATCCTGTGACCAGACACTTGGTCACTTTGAGCTCATTATGATGATGCATTACCGAGTGGGCCCAGTGATACCTCTCCGTCATACGGAGTGACAAATCCCAGTCTTGATCCGTGTCAACCCAACAGACACTTTCGGAGATACCCGTAGTCTACCTTTATAGTCACCCAGTTACGTTGTGACGTTTGGTAGACCCAAAGCACTCCTACGGTATCCGGGAGTTACACGATCTCATGGTCTAAGGAAAAGATACTTTGACATTGGAAAACTCTAGCAAACGAACTATACGATCTTGTGCTATGTTTAGGATTGGGTCTTGTCCATCACATCATTCTCCTAATGATGTGATCTCGTTATCAATGACATCCAATGTCCATAGTCAGGAAACCATGACTATCTGTTGATCAACGAGCTAGTCAACTAGAGGCTTACTAGGGACATGTTGGTGTCTGTTATTCACACATGTATTATGATTTCCGGATAACACAATTATAGCATGAATAAAGACAATTATCATGAACAAGGAAATATAATAATGATGCTTTTATTATTGCCTCTAGGGCATATTTCCAACAGTCTCCCACTTGCACTAGAGTCAATAATCTAGTTACATTGTGATGAATCGAACACCCATGGAATTCTGGTGTTGATCATGTTTTGCTCTAGGGAGAGGTTTAGTCAACGGATCCGCTACATTCAGGTCCGTATGTACTTTACAAATCTCTATGTCTCCATCTTGAACATTTTCACGAATGGAGTTGAAGCGACGCTTGATGTGCCTTGTCTTCTTGTGAAACCTGGGCTCCTTGGCAAGAGCAATAGCTCCAGTGTTGTCACAGATGAGCTTGATCGGCCCCGATGCATTGGGTATGACTCCTAGGTCGGTGATGAACTCCTTCACCCATATTGCTTCATGTGCTGCCTCCGAGGCTGCCATGTACTCCGCTTCACATGTAGATCCCGCCATGACGCTTTGCTTGCAACTGCACCAGCTTACTGCCCCACCATTCAAAATATACACGTATCCGGTTTGTGACTTAGAGTCATCCAGATCTGTGTCGAAGCTAGCGTCGACGTAACCCTTTACGACGAGCTCTTCGTCACCTCCATAAACGAGAAACATCTCCTTAGTCCTTTTCAGGTACTTCAGGATATTCTTGACCGCTGTCCAGTGTTCCTTGCCGGGATTACTCTGGTACCTTCCTACCAAACTTACGGCAAGGTTTACATCAGGTCTGGTACACAGCATGGCATACATAATAGAACCTATGGCTGATGCATAGGGGATGACGCTCATCTCTTCTATATCTTCTGCCGTGGTCGGACATTGAGCTGAGCTCAATTTCATACCTTGTAACACAGGCAAGAACCCTTTCTTAGATTGATCCATATTGAACTTCTTCAATATCTTATCAAGGTATGTGCTTTGTGAAAGACCTATGAGGCGTCTCGATCTATCTCTATAGATTTTGATGCCTAATATGTAAGCAGCTTCTCCAAGGTCCTTCATTGAAAAACTCTTATTCAAGTAGGCCTTGATGCTGTCCAAGAGTTCTATATCATTTCCCATCAATAGTATGTCATCTACATATAATATGAGAAATGCTACAGAGCTCCCACTCACTTTCTTGTAAACGCAGGCTTCTCCATAAGTTTGCGTAAACCCAAACGCTTTGATCATCTCATCAAAGCGAATGTTCCAACTCCGAGATGCTTGCACCAGCTCATAAATCGAGCGTTGGAGCTTGCACACCTTGTCAGCATTCTTAGGATCGACAAAACCTTCCGGCTGCATCGTATACAATTCTTCCTTAAGGAAACCATTAAGGAATGCCGTTTTGACGCCCATTTGCCAAATTTCATAATCATAAAATGCGGCAATTGCTAACATGATTCGGACGGACTTCAGCTTCGCTACCGGTGAGAAAGTCTCATCGTAGTCAACCCCTTGAACTTGTCGATAACCCTTAGCGACAAGCCTAGCTTTATAGATGGTCACATTACCATCCGCGTCAGTCTTCCTCTTAAAGATCCATTTATTTTCTATGGCTCGCCGTTTAACGGGCAAGTCAGTCAAAGTCCATACTTCGTTTTCATACATGGATCCTATCTCGGATTTCATGGCCTCCAGCCATTTGTCGGAATCCGGGCCCGCCATCGCTTCCTCATAGTTCGAAGGTTCACCGTTGTCTAACAACATGATTTCCAAGACAGGGTTGCCGTACCACTCTGGTGCGGAATGTGTCCTTGTGGACCTTCGAATTTCAGTAGGAGCTTGATCAGAAGTATCTTGATCATTATCATTAACTTCCTCTCTAGTCAGTGCTGGCACCTCAGGAACATTTTCTTGAGTTGCGCCATTTCCCGGTTCAAGAGGTAATACTTCATCAAGTTCTACTTTCCTCCCACTTACTTCTTTCGAGAGAAACTCTTTCTCTAGAAAGGACCCATTCTTTGCAACAAAGATCTTGCCTTCGGATCTGAGGTAGAAGGTATACCCAATAGTATCTTTTGGGTATCCTATGAAGATGCATTTTTCCGACTAGGGTTCGAGCTTTTCAGGTTGAAGTTTCTTGACATAAGCATCGCATCCCCAAACTTTTAGAAACAACAGCTTAGGTTTCTTCCCAAACCATAATTCATACGGTGTCGTCTCAACGGATTTCGGCGGAGCCCTATTTAAAGTGAATGCGGCAGTCTCTAAAGCATAGCCCCAAAAAGATAGCGGTAAATCGGCAAGAGACATCATAGATCGCACCATATCTGATAAAGTGCGATTACGACGTTCGGACACACCATTACGCTGTGGTGTTCCAGGCGGCGTGAGTTGTGAAACTATTCCACATTTTCTTAAGTGTGTGCCAAATTCGTGACTCAAGTATTCTCCTCCACGATCTGATCGTAGAAACTTGATTTTCCTGTCACGTTGATTCTCAACCTCACTCTGAAATTCCTTGAACTTTTCAAAGGTTTCAGACTTGTGTTTCATTAAGTAGACATACCCATATCTACTCAAATCATCAGTGAGGGTGAGAACATAACGATAGCCACCGCGAGCCTCAACACTCATTGGACCGCACACATCAGTATGTATGATTTCCAATAAGTTGGTTGCTCGCTCCATTGTTCCTGAGAACGGAGTCTTGGTCATCTTACCCATGAGGCATGGTTCGCACATGTCAAATGATTCATAATCAAGAGACTCTAAAAGTCCATCTGCATGGAGCTTCTTCATGCGTTTGACACCTATGTGACCAAGGCGGCAGTGCCACAAATATGTGGGACTATCATTATCAACCTTACATCTTTTGGTACTCACACTATGAATATGTGTAGCATTACGCTCGAGATTCATTAAGAATAAACCATTCACCATAGGAGCATGACCATAAAACATATCTCTCATATAAATAGAACAACCATTATTCTCGGATTTAAATGAGTAGCCATCTCGAATTAAACGAGATCCCGATACAATGTTCATGCTCAATGCTGGCACTAAATAACAATTATTAAGGTTTAAAACTAATCCCGAAGGTAGATATAGAGGTAGCGTGCCGACGGCGATCACATTGACCTTGCAACCATTCCCGACGCGCATCGTCACCTCGTCCTTTGCCAGTTTCCGCTTATTCCGCAGCCCCTGCTTTGAGTTACAAATGTGAGCAACTACACCGGTATCAAATACCCAGGAGCTACTACGGACACTAGTAAGGTACACATCAATTACATGTATATCACATATACCTTTTGTTTTGCCGGCCTTCTTATCTGCTAAGTATTTAGGGCAATTCCGCTTCCAGTGACCGCTTCCCTTGCAATAAAAGCACTCAGTCTCGGGCTTGGGTCCATTCTTTGGCTTCTTCCCAGCAGCTTGCTTGTTGGGCGCGGCAACTTCCTTGCCGTCCTTCTTGGAGTTCTTTTTACCCTTGCCCTTCTTGAACTTAGTGGTTTTATTGACCATCAACACTTGATGTTCCTTCTTGACTTCTACTTCCGCTGATTTCAGCATTGAGAACAACTCAGGAATGGTCTTTTGCATCCCCTGCATGTTGAAGTTCATCACAAAGCTCTTGTAGCTTGGTGGAAGCGACTGGAGGATTCTGTCAATGACCGCATCATCCGGGAGATTAAATCCCAGCTGAGACAAGCGGTTATGTAACCCAGACATAGTGAGTATGTGCTCACTGACAGAACTATTTTCCTCCATCTTACAGCTGAAGAACTTACCGGAGACTTCATATCTCTCGATCCGGGCATGAGCTTGAAAAACCATTTTCAGCTCTTCGAACATCTCATATGCTCCATGTCTCTCAAAACGTTTTTGGAGCCCCGGCTCTAAGCTGTAAAGCATGCCGCACTGAACGAGGGAGTAGTCGTCAACACGTGTCTGCCAAGCGTTCATAACATCTTGGTTCTGTGGGACGGGAGCTTCACCTAGCGGTGCTTGTAGGACATAATCTTTCTTGGCAGCTATGAGGATGATCCTCAGGTTCCGGACCCAGTCCGTATAGTTGCTGCCATCGTCTTTCAGCTTGGTTTTCTCTAGGAACGCGTTGAAGTTGAGGACTACGTGGGCCATTTGATCTACAAGACATATTGTAAAATATTTTAGACTAAGTTCATGATAATTAAGTTCATCTAATCAAATAATTAATGAACTCCCACTTAGATTAGACATCCCTCTGGTCATCTAAGTATTACATGATCCGAGTTAACTAGGCCGTGTCCGATCATCACGTGAGACGGACTAGTCAACATCGGTGAACATCTTCATGTTGATCGTATCTTCCATACGACTCATGCTCGACCTTTCGGTCTTCTGTGTTCCGAGGCCATGTCTGTACATGCTAGGCTCGTCAAGTCAACCTAAGTGTTTGCATGTGTAAATCTGTCTTACACCCGTTGTATGTGAACGTCTGAATAAAACACCTGATCATCACGTGGTGTTTTGAAACAGCGAACTGTCGCAACGGTGCACAGTTAGGGGGAACACTTCTTGAAATTATTATGAGGGATCATCTTATTTACTACCGTCGTTCTAAGTAAACAAGATGCAAAACATGATAAACATCACATGCAATCAAATAATAAACGTGACATGATATGGCCAATATCACATAGCTCCTTTGATCTCCATCTTGGGGCTCCATGATCATCTTGTCACCGGCTTGACACCATGATCTCCATCATCATGATCTCCATCATCGTGTCTCCATGAAGTTGCTCGCCAACTATTACTTCTACTACTATGGCTAACGCGTTTAGCAATAAAGTAAAGTAATTTACATGGCGTTTCTCAATGACACGCAGGTCATATAAAAGAATAAAGACAACTCCTATGGCTCCTGCCGGTTGTCATACTCATCAACATACAAGTCGTGATTTCTATTACAATAGCATGAACATCTCATACATCACACATAGATCATTCATCATTCATCACAACTTTGGCCATATCATATCACCAACCACTTGCTGCAAAAACAAGTTAGACGTCCTATAATTGTGGTTGCAAGTTTTTACGTGGCTGAATTAGGGTTCTAGCAAGAACGTCTTCTTACCTACGTTAAAGCCACAACGTGATTTGTCAACTTCTATTTACCCTTCATAAGGACCCTGTTCATCGAATCCGCTCCAACTAAAGTGGGAGAGACAGACACCCGCCAGCCACCTTATGCAACTAGTGCATGTTAGTCGGTGGAACCGGTCTCACGTAAGCGTACGTGTAAGGTTGGTCCGGGCCGCTTCATCCCACAATACCGCTGAAGCAAGAAAAGACTAGTAGCGGCAAGAAAGTTGACAAATCTACGCCCACAACAAATTGTGTTCTACTCGCGCAAGAAGAACTACGCATAGACCTAGCTCATGATGCCACTGTTGGGGAACGTTGCAGAAAACAAAAAATTTCCTACTCGTTTCACCAAGATCCATCTAGGAGTTCATCTAGCAACGAGTCATCGTATGCATCTACATACCTTTGTAGATCGCGCACGGAAGCGTTCAAAGAACGGTGATGATGTAGTCGAACACGACGTGATCCAAATCACCGATGACCAAGCGCCGAACGAACGGCACCTCCGCATTCAACACACGTACGGGATGAGAGACGTCTCCTCCTTCTTGATCCAGCAAGGGGGAAGGAGAGGTTGATGAAGATCCAGCAGCACGACGGCGTGGTGGTGGATGCAGGGCGTCACAGTAGCAGGGCTTCGCCTATACTACGCGAGAGAGACGTAACGGGGAGAGAGGGAGGCGCCAGGGGCTGGTGTATGAAGTCCTCCCTCTCCTCAAATATATATAGGGGTGCCAAGGGGGGGGCGCCGGCCCTAGTAGATGGATCTACTAGGGGGGGCGGCGGCCAAGGGTGGGGGGCTTGCCCCCCAAGCAAGGGGGCGCCCCCTTTAGGGTTTCCCCCCCAACCCTAGGCGCATGGGCCCTTGGGGGGTGGCGCCCCAGCCCACTATGGGCTGGGTTCCCTCCCACATCAGCCCATGGGGCCCCCCGGGATAGGTGGCCCCACCCGGTGGACCCCCGGGACCCTTCCGGTGGTCCCGGTACAATACCGGTGACCCCGAAACTTGTCCGATGGCCGAAACAGCACTTCCTATATATAATTCTTTACCTCCGGACCATTCCGAAACTCCTCGTGACGTCCGGGATCTCATCCGGGACTTCGAACAACATTCGGGTTACTGCATATACATATCTTCACAACCCTAGCGTCACCGAACCTTAAGTGTGTAGACCCTACGGGTTCGGGAGACAAGCAGACATGACAGAGACGACTCTCCGGTCAATAACCAACAACGGGATCTGGATACCCATGTTGGCTCCCACATGCTCCACGATGATCTCATCGGATGAACCACGATGTCGAGGATTCAATCAACCCCGTATGCAATTCCCTTTGTCAATTGATATGTTACTTGCCCGAGATTCGATCGTCGGTATCCCAATACCTCGTTCAATCTCGTTACCAGCAAGTCACTTTACTCGTACCGTAATGCATGATCCTGTGACCAGACACTTGGTCACTTTGAGCTCATTATGATGATGCATTACCGAGTGGGCCAGTGATACCTCTCCGTCATACGGAGTGACAAATCCCAGTCTTGATCCGTGTCAACCCAACAGACACTTTCGGAGATACCCGTAGTCTACCTTTATAGTCACCCAGTTACGTTGTGACGTTTGGTAGACCCAAAGCACTCCTACGGTATCCGGGAGTTACACGATCTCATGGTCTAAGGAAAAGATACTTTGACATTGGAAAACTCTAGCAAACGAACTATACGATCTTGTGCTATGTTTAGGATTGGGTCTTGTCCATCACATCATTCTCCTAATGATGTGATCTCGTTATCAATGACATCCAATGTCCATAGTCAGGAAACCATGACTATCTGTTGATCAACGAGCTAGTCAACTAGAGGCTTACTAGGGACATGTTGGTGTCTGTTATTCACACATGTATTATGATTTCTGAATAACACAATTATAGCATGAATAAAGACAATTATCATGAACAAGGAAATATAATAATAATGCTTTTATTATTGCCTCTAGGGCATATTTCCAACAAGAGAGCCTTGGGTTCAGAAACCCATGCCTTTTCCTCCTAAACCATCCAAGAAAAAGGATGATGAGGATTTTGAGCGCTTTGCTGAAATGATTAGACCTATCATTTTACGTATGCGATTAACTGATATGCTCAAAACCAATCCTTATGCTAAGTATATGAAAGATATTATTACAAATAAAAGAAAGATACCGGAAGCTGAAATTTCCACCATGCTTGCTAAGTACACTTTTAAGGGTCGAATACCAAAGAAACTTGGAGATCCATGAGTACCCACTATACCATGCTCCATTAAAAGAAATTATGTTAAAACTGCTTTATGTGATCTTGGAGCCGGTGTTAGTGTTATCCCTCTCTCTTTATATAGTAGACTTGATTTGAATAAGTTGACACCTATTGAAATATCTTTGCAAATGGCTGATAAATCAACTGCTATACCTGTCGGTATTTGTGAGGATGTACCTGTTGTAGTTGCAAATGTTACTATTTTAACGGACTTTGTTATTCTTGATATTCCCGAGGACGATAGTATGTCTATTATTCTTGGAAGACCCTTTTTGAATACTCCAGGGGCTGTTATTGATTGCACTAAAGGCAATGTCACTTTTCATGTTAATGGTAATGAGCATACGGTACACTTTCCGAGGAAACAACCTCAAGTTCATAGTATCAATTCTATTGGAAAAATTCCATCGATTATATTTGGAGGTTTTGAATTTCCTCTTCCTACTGTCAAGAAGAAATATGATATTCTTATTATTGGTGATGTGCATATCCTCGTTGAGGTAACATAGTGTTATTCGAAATTTCTCCGGTTCCATGTTATTCGGAATGAGTTCGTTAACAAGACTTGATCAACCTTGTTAGTGGATTCCTTTTGATGAGCATGAGATGGATGAAACTAGAAGGCAGAACCTTCTGCGCCTTCTTCTTCCGCGTCACAGTACGACCCCAACAACTATTATTATGGATATCCGCCAGGCCAGCCGTGGCCATAGACCAACTTAGGCCAAAAGCCTAAGCTTGGGGGAGTATGTTTTTCTCACCGACATTACATTTGTGCTCACACACTCATTGCTAGATGGCGGTGCTCATACTTTTTCATTGTATCATCCATGCTTGTTTATTTTCCTTTTTATGCTTTCTTCTTGTGTGTTTAATAAACCTTAAGAAAAATCAAAAAAATTAGTTGTAGCTTTTAATTAGTTTACTTTCCATGCTTGTAGTAGTAATTAAAAAGAAAACCCAAAAAGATTTCATGTTCTTCTTTTGCTTGTTGGGAGCTTTCCCGTGTAAATAGTTTTATTTCTTTTCTTTTCTTTGGGGGTCGATAGGAGAAGACCATAATTAAATTGTTGAAGTGGCTCTTATATGCATTATTGTTGATCTGACAAAAGAGCCAATATTGCCTTGTCTTCTCCTGTTTATTGAATGCCTGCAGATCCCAGCTTAGTCCAATGCACGTGCACTATTATTATTATTCACATCGTTCGGTCATGCAAGTGAAGGGCAATTATGATGATATATGATGGACTGGCTGAGATGAGAAAAGCTGGTATGAACTCGACCTCTTTTGTTTTTGTAAATATGATTAGTTCATCGTTCCTGATTCAGCCTATTATGAATAAACATGTTTGCAGTGACAACTAGAGATCATAGTTTCTTGTGACATGCTTGATTAGCTATGAGTTATAATGGTTTACCTTGCGTGCCAACATGCTATTGAGATGGTTATGATGTGGTATGATAGGGTGGTATCCTCCTCTGAATGATTTAAGTGACTTGACTTGGCACATGGTCATGCATGTAGTTGAAACAAAATCAACATAGCCTTCACGATATTTATGTTCATGGTGGATTATATCCTACTCGTGCTTGCATTCGATGTTGATCAATTTTAATGCATGTTCATGACTGTTGTTGCTCTCTATCTGGTCGCTTCCCAGTCTTTTGCTAGCCTTCACCTGTACTAAGCGGGAATACTGTTTGTGCATCCAAACTCTTTAAACCCCAAAGTTATTCCACATGAGTCCACTATACCTACCTATATACGGTATCTACCTACCGTTCCAAGTAAATTTGTATGTGCCAAACTTTAAACCTTCAAATAAATATCATGTTTTGTATGCTCAAATAGCTCATGTATCAACTAGGGCTGTCTGTATCTTCCATATTAGGCGGGTTATTCTCAAGAGGAGTGGACTCCGCTCCTCACTCACGAGATAAATGGCTCGTCACCGGGATGCCCGGTCCCATGCTTTATGCAAACTAAATCAAAATAATTGCAAACAAAACTCCCCCTGGGACTCTTGTTAGTTGGAGGCACTCGTTGTTTCGAGCAAGCCATGGATTGATGCTTGTTGGTGGAAGGGGGAGTATAAACTTTACCATTCTGTTTGGGAACCGCCTATAATGTGTGTAGGATGGAAGATATCGCCATCTCTTGGTTGTTATGTTGACAATGAAAGTATACCGCTCAAAATATTATTCACCTCTGTTTCAAAATCGAGCCTTGGCACCTCTACAAATCCATGCTTCCCTCTGTGAAGGGCCTATCTATTTACTTTTATGCTGAGTCATCATCCTCTTATTAAAAAGCACCAGTTGGAGAGCACCGCTGTCATTTACATTCATTATTATTAGTTTACATTGAGTATGACTTGACTGGATCTCTTTTACCATGAATTACAATGTCTAGTCAGTCCTTGGTCTTTAAAGGTGCTCTGCATTTATGTTTTGCGGTCTCAGAAAGGGCTAGCGAGATACCACCTTGTTATATCATATTATGATTGTTTTGAGAAAGTGTTGTCATCTGAGTTTTATTATTATGGCTCGCTAGTTGATTATGCTATTGATATGAGTAAACTTGAGACCTATGCGTTATTGTGAATGTGGTTAGTTATAATCTTTGCTGAAAACTTGAATACTGGCTTTACATATTTACAACAACAAGAGCAAACAGAGTTTGTAAAAGTTTTTCTTTATCACTTTCAGTTTGTCAACTGAATTGCTTGAGGACAAGCAAAGGTTTAAGCATGGGGGAGTTCATACGTCTCCAACGTATCTACTTTTCCAAACACTTTTGCCCTTGTTTTGGACTCTAACTTGCATGATTTGAATGGAACTAACCCGGACTGACGTTGTTTTCAGCAGAATTACCATGGTGTTATTTATGTGCAGGAGCAAACGTTCTCGGAATGACCTGAAACTTCACGGAGACACTTTTCAGAAAATAAGAAAAATACCTGCCAAAGATGAAGGCCAGGGGGCCCACCATCTTGCCACGAGGGTGGGGGGCGCGCCTGCCCCCCTAGGGCGCACCCCTACCTCATGGGCCCCCTGTTGTGTCTCCGACTCCAACTCCACCTCCATATATTGAGTTTCAATGAGAAAAAAATCAGAGAGAAGAAATCATCGTGTTTTACGATACGGAGCCACCGCCAAGCCCTAAAACCTCTCGGGAGGGCTGGTCTGGAGTCCGTTTGGGGCTCCGGAGAGGGGAATACGTCGCCATCGTCATCATCAACCATCCTCCATCACCAATTTCATGATGCTCACCACCGTGCGTGAGTAATTCCATTGTAGGCTTGCTGGACGGTGATGGGTTGGATGGGATCTATCATGTAATCAAGTTAGTTTTGTTAGGGTTTGATCCCTAGTGTCCACTATGTTCTGAGATTGATGTTGCTATGACTTTGCTATACTTAATGCTTGTCACTAGGGCCCGAGTGCCATGATTTCAGATCTGAACCTATTATTTTTTCATCAATATATGATTGGTCTTGATCCTATCTTGCAAGTCTATAGTCACCTATTATGTGTTATGATCCGTTAACCCCGAAGTGACAATAATCGGGATACTTACCGGTGATGACCGTAGTTTGAGGAGTTCATGTATTCACTATGTGTTAATGCTTTGTTCCGGTTCTCTATTAAAAGGAGGCCTTAATATCCCTTAGTTTTCGTAAGGACCCCGCTGCCACGGGAGGGTAGGACAAAAGATGTCATGCAAGTTCTTTTCCATAATCACGTATGACTATATTCGGAATACATGCCTACATTACATCGATGAATTGGAGCTAGTTCTGTGTCACCCTAGGTTATGACTGTTACATGATGAACCGCATCCGGCATAATTCTCCATCACTGATCCATTGCCTACGAGCTTTCCATATATTGTTCTTCGCTTATTTACTTTTCCGTTGCTATTGCTATCATCACTAAAAATACCAAAAACATTACTTTTGCTATCATTACCTTTTGCTACCGTTACCACTACTATCATGTTACTTTGCTACTAAATACTTTGCTGCAGATATTAAGTTTCCAAGTGTGGTTGAATTGACAACTCAACTGCTAATACTCGAGAATATTCTTTGGCTCCCCTTGTGTCGAATCAATAAATTTGGGTTGAATACTCTACCCTCGAAAACTGTTGCGATCCCCTATACTTGTGGGTTATCAATGGCCATCGTCGCGTGTCGGGGCACGCCCCCGCGATCCGTAGATCGATCTGGTATGTCCTGCTCTACTGTCCAGGTCCTGCCGAAGGTCATATTTATATGCCCGAGCTGTTTTATCCCTGCCTTTACAGCAAGGTAGTATGGGCTGGTGTTCGGCTTGGGTTGCCGCTTTGTCCCGACCACGTGGTGGTCGGTCAGCCGCCTTGTGCACTGATGGCACGGGCTCCAATGCCTTGTCATCGAATTGAGGTAGTAATTTGCGCTTCGGGTGACTTTTGGTTGGTCGCTCGAGGCTGTATTCCTCGGCTGCCAGGACATTAGTCCATCTATCGTTGAGAAGATCTTGATCAGCTTGAAGCTGTTGCTGCTTCTTTTTCAGGCTCCTTGTAGTGGCTATTAGCCGGCGCTTAAAGCGCTCCTGCTCGAGAGGTTCCTCGGGCATGATAAAATCCTCATCGTCGAGGCTCACCTCATCCTTGGAGAGTGGAAGATAGTTACTGTCCTCCGAGTCTTCGTGTTCGGCCTGTTCATCTGGGCTAACTCGCCCATATTCTCGTTCGCCCTGTTCGGAAGTCGGCTCAACGGGGTCTTCATTGTCATCAGCATCTTCTAGAGTATTGTTTTCTCCTGTGCCGGTATTGCTATCTTTTTCACGGCGTGACTTAGAGGGGCGCCGCTGTTGTCGGCGCTTTGGCTGTACCTCAGGAGGTTTATCTTCCACTGGGTCTTCTTTGTCATCGTCGTTAACTTATTTGGGTGTGTCCACCATGTATACGTCGTAGGAGGAGGTGGCCGTCCAGCGCAAGGTAAATGGCAGGTTTTGGGCCTGCTCCTCTTCGGCATCGTCATCCATACCGTCGATGTCTTTAGAGTCGTAGTTGAGCATGTCAGTTAGATCTTTGACAGTGGCTATTAAGTGGGAGGTGGGTGGGAAACAAAATTCCCCGTCATCAGCCCCCCAGTTTGAACCGGATATAATTCGGTTGTGAGTCCCCTGCTAAAGAGAGAGTTTTTAATGAGTTTAGCACATCGCCTAAAGGTGAGTGCCGAAAGATGTCAGCGGAACAGAATTCAACGATCGGTGCCTGGTAAGGCTCGGCGGACGTAGATGCATGTAGTTCGGAACCAGTGAACGGAGATGAATCCGGGGGTCCGGTGACGCAGACCCCGCTCAAAGCTGCGTATGTGTGCGGCTCCAACGCCGATGAGTCTGCGGCTTCCGTGGCGGGGTTAAGCTTCCCTTCTTCGGATGGCACAGGCTGCTCCGGATCTAGGGCCAGAGCGCTTACACGGGCAATCTCCTGGGTATGGTCCGATGACAGATTTAGGTCTTGTTCATCGCGGTGGCAGGGAGCGGCTGCCATGGGCTCAAATCCTTCGAAGATCAAGTCTCCACGGATATCAGCTACATAGTTCAAGCTTCCAAACCTGACCTCACAGCCAGGGGCGTAGCTATCGATCTGCTCTAGATGGCCAAGCGAGTTGGCCCGCAGTGCGGAGCCGCCGAATACGAAGATCTGGCCAGGGAGAAAGACATCCCCGGGCAGCGTTGTTGTAGATGATGGATGGAGCCATCGAACCTTCTGATGACGACACAGTGGAACTCTCAATGAAAGCACCAATGTCAGTGTCAAAACCGGGGGATCTTGGGTAGGGGGTCCCGAACTATCCGTCTAGGGTCGATGGTAACAGGACACAGGGACACGATGTTTACCCAGGTTCGGGCCCTCTCTATGGAGGTAATACCCTACTTCCTGCTTGATTGATCTTGATGAATATGAGTATTACAAGATTTGATTTACCACGAGATCATAATGGCTAAAAGGCTAGAAGTCTAGCCTATATGATTATGATAATCTCTACGGACTAAACCCTCAGGTTTATATAGACACCGGAGGGGACTAGGCTATACGAAGTCGGTTACAGAGAATGGAATCTTCATATCCGAAGGCCAAGCTTGCCATCCACGCCAAGGAGAGTCCCATCCGGACACGGGTGAGAGTCTTCGGTCTTGTATCTTCATAGCCCATCAGTCCGGCCCACGTCCAGTAGGCCGGACGCCCGAGGACCCCTTAGTCCAGGACTCCCTCAGGGGTCGCCCCCTTTCCTTCCTTCTCTCCTCCCCTTCCTTCTCTCCTACTCCTACTACTTGGAAGGGGGGAATCCTACTCCCGGTGGGAGTAGGACTCCCCTAGGGCGCGTTATAGAGGGCCGGCCCTCCCCCTCCTCCACTTCTTTATATACGGGAGAGGGGGGTACCCCATAGACACACAAGTTGATCATTGTCTTAACCGTATGCGGTGCCCCCCTCCACCATAATCCACCTCGGTCATATCGTAGTGGTGCTTAGGCGAATCCCTGCTCCGGTAGCATCATCATCACCGTCATCACGCCGTCGTGCTGACGAAACACTCCCTCGACAGTCAGCTGGATCTAGAGTTCGTGGGACGTTGTAGGATCAAAAGTATGTCTAGAGGGGGGGTGATTAGACTACTTGACCAAATAAAAATCTAGCCTTTTCCCAATTTTAGTTCTTGGCAGATTTTAGCTATCTTAGCACAAGTCAAGCAATCTCCACACAATTCAAGCAAGCATGCAAAAGAGTATATGAGCAGCGGAAACTAAAGCATGCAACTTGCAAGAATGTAAAGGGAAGGGTTTGGAGGATTCAAACGCAATTGGAGACACATATGTTTTTGTCATGGTTCCGATAGGTGGTGCTATCGTACATCCACGTTGATGGAGACTTCAACCCACGGAGGGTAACGGTTGCGCGAGTCCATGGAGGGCTCCACCCACGAAGGGTCCACGAAGAAGCAACCTTGTCTATTCCATCATGGCCATCGCCCACGAAGGACTTGCCTCAATAGCGGTAGATCTTCACGAAGTAGGCGATCTCCTTGCCCTTACAAACTCCTTGGTTCAACTCCACAATCTTGTCGGAGCCTCCCAAGTGACACCTGGACAATCTAGGAGACACCACTCTCCAAGAAGTAACAAATGGTGTGTTGATGATGAACTCCTTGCTCTTGTGCTTCAAATGATAGTCTCCCCAACACTCAACTCTCTCTCACAGGATTTGGATTTGGTGGAAAGAAGATTTGAGTGGAAAGCAACTTGGGGAAGGCTAGAGATCAAGATTCATATGGTTGGAATGGAATATCTTGACCTCAACACAAGTGTAGGTGGTTCTCTCTCAGAAAATGTGTATTGGAAGTGTAGGTATGTTCTGATGGCTCTCTCCACGAATGAAGAGTGGGTGGAGGGGTATATATAGCCTCCACACAAAATCTAACCATTACACACAATTTGCCAAACTCGGTGGGACCGAATTGTTAAACTCGGTCGGACCGATTCAGCAAACCTAGTGACCGTTAGGATTTTCGGTGGGACTGAGATGCAACTCGGTAGGACCGATATGGTTAGGGTGAGGGCATAACGTAATCTCGGTGTGACCGATTACACAAACTCGGTGCGACCGATTTTGCTAATAAGCTAACCAGAGAGTTGGTCAGGTAAACTCGGTGGGACCTATTCGCTCATCTCGGTGAGACCGAAGTGTTACAAAAGGGAAACAGAGAGTTTACATTGCAATCTCGGTGGGACCGATCGCTCATCTCGGTAAGACCGAAACGTTATGACGGGAAACAGAGAGATTACAATCCCATCTCGGTGAGACCGAGATCCCTATCAGTGAGACCGATATTCCCAGGGTTTGTGGCAGTGGCTATGACATTTGAAACTCGGTGGCGCCGGATAGAAAGAATCGGTGGGGCCGAGTTTGACTTTTGGTTTAGGTCATATGTGGATGTGGGAAGGTAGTTGAGGATTTTGGAGCATATCACTAAGCATTTTGAGCAAGCAAGCCATTAAGCAACACCTCATCCCTCCTTGATAGTATTGGCTTTTCCTATAGACTCAATGTGATCTTGGATCACTAAAATATAAAATGTATAGTCTTGAGCTTCAAGCTTGAGCCAAACTTTTTGTCCTTAGAATTTTGAGGGATCCACTTTCCTCATCCATGCCATGCCATTCATTGAGCTTTTCCTGAAATATTAATCTTGGAATAATGTTAGCTCAATGAGCTATATGTTGTTAGGAATTACCAAAACCACCCAGGGATAGTTGCACTTTCAATCTCCCCCTTTTTGGTAATTGATGACAACATATAGATCAAAGCTTCGACAAATGATAATAAGAGTGAAAGATATTGTCGCTTTGAGAAGTATGTGAAAAGCAAGAGCTCCCCCTAAATTTGTGCATATCTTAAGATTTGCTTTGGACTGCAAATGCACAATGAGTTAGGATCATGGGTTACACTTCCATGTCACATACATCTTGGTGGAGCGCTCAAAATAATAAAGATTGAATACATGCACTCATCACCAAGTAAAGTGAATGATCATATAAGGATAAGTAAGATAATATCATCTAACAAGCATAAGTGTCGCTTATGATCAACCACATGATCATCAATGTCTCACAGATAATAGCATAGTATCTCAAGCAATCAAAAGACAAACAAAGTTCAACCACCAAAGCAAGAGAGAATAAAAAGCAACGCTCTCTCTCGAAGCCTATGATCTATACATGTTTCTCCCCCTTTGGCAACAAGTTACCAAAAAGTTCATAGAAAATGCATAGCACTAAAACGTCTCTCAAGCTTGGTCTTCAGGTGGTGGCGTAGAGATGGCTCCTTGGACGAAGACTTCAGTTGATGTGGATGGAGCTGAAGGAGTTGGTGCTGGAGCTGGTTGCACTGAAGCTGTAGCTGGTGCAGATGAAGTGGCTCTAGTGTCTGGAACAGGCACTTCAGCAGACCTCTGAGCTCTAGGCACTCTGGCAAATGCATCAGTGGTTGTCTTGCCCTTCCTCTCCTGCATATCATCTTGAAGTTGCTCCACAACAGACTGGATCTCAGTTAGCTTCACATCCAAGTCATAGAATTTTTGCTCCACGATTCTTTCCAAGCTCTCCTGGTTTTGAGTCAGGGTGGCCAGTCCCTTCTCAATCCTCAAAGTGGATGCAATCAGGTAGCCAAGCTAATCTTGCTTCCTCTTCAGGAGATACCGAGATGCTTCTTCAGTAGTTGGCATCCTAGCAGCCTTTTCAGCTTTTGCCTTCTCCTTCTTGGCTTGTGCGTGCACAGAAGATGGTTCATCCTCATTCATAACCACAATGTTGTCCTCGAAGTCTAGATGGATAGGCATGTGCTCCTTGTCCAGCAGATATGTACCAGTGCCCATCTTGGAGTTGATTAGCTCCTGGATCTGTGGGGCATACCCACAACTCCTCTTCTGATCTGCAGCTGTCCTCTTGATAGTTTCAACTATTAGGCTCATGACTTTGAACTTCTGTGGGACATCAAAGATGTGAAGCAAGTTAATTGCATGGCCTCTGATCATCTTGTGATCAGCTGTCTTTGGCAAGAGAGTGTGCCTCAGGATCCAGTTGATGGTTGGCAAGCCTGACAGAAGGTAATGTACAGATCCAAACTTATGTGTCTCAAGAGCAGCATCTGGGATCTCCTTGTACATGTGTACCATTGTGTTGTGATCCTTCTTCCCGTTGCCATAGACATCCAAGTCATCTTCACTCTCTTTTGGGGCATTGATCAACTTCACCCATTTAGCAACTGTGGACTGGTACCTCGTACCTTCAAACATCTAGACAATCCTTCCATCTGGGTAGAAATGAGCTGTGGAGTAGAACTGCATGATGAGCTCATCATTCCATTTTGTGAGCTTCTGAGCCACAAACTCATCGACTCCACAAGCCTTGAAACTATCATGTACACCTGGATAGTGATCCTCATTCTCCTTGATGTAGTCCCAGTCGACCCATCTCATGTCACACACTATGGGCTTCTTGTCAAGCAACACTGTCTCATAGAAGTCCTGTTGTTCCTTTGTGTGGAACCTGTAATCAACAGCAATCCTTCTCCTGGTGGCATATGGATCTGACTCTCTCCACCTCAGACCTGAGTCCTTCCTTATCTTCATGTTCTCAGCTACTGGATGAGCATCATTGTGATCTGGGATTTCTGGCTTCAGCTTCCTCAATACATGTGACTCATCATCTTCTTCTTCCATTTCAGCTTTAGGCACTGGGGCCTTGTTCTTTTCAGCAGCTGGTATACTCCTGGTATTCCTCTTAGGTGCACTCTTGGGCTTGGAGGCTGCTTTGGGTGCTTCTTTGGCCTTTGATGTTGCAGCCGCTGACTTTATAGCATCACCCATCAGCTTTTGTGCCTTGGGTGCTGGTGCAGAAACCTCTTCTTCCTCTTCCTCTTCAGAATCTCTCATGATTGAGGATCTCCCAAGCACTCTAGCAGTGGTCTTTTTGATCCTCTCCTTCCTCTCCTTCCCTTCTGCAGCAGCCTCTTTGGGTTCAGATCCCAAAGGGACTTGAGTAGATGCTCTGGCCTTAGACATTGGAGTTCTCTTTGCAGGAACCTTTTGCTTCATGCCTGGCTTGGTGGCAGCAACAGTGTTATATTCCTTCTTAACCACTTTCTTCTTGGAAGTGGCCTCATCCTCAACTGCCACATAGTCTTCGTCCTTAGATTCAGAGGTCTTCTTCTTTCTGGCCCGGGTGGCAGCTTTGGGTAAGTTGCTTGGGGTGCTCCGGCTACCATCATCTGAACTGCTAGAGGGACTAGTGCCCTCACTCAGGTGAACCTGCTCCTCTGACCTATTCTGGCTGTCACTCTGATCAGACATATTGCAAGCACTGACAGCAGACCCTGTGAATAGATATAGATGAGATAGAGTGGATGAGCATCACAAAATGCAGAGGTTTTAGCAAAAGAATGAGTCAAGAACTTAGTTTTAGTTTTCCACAGAAAGCATTTCGGATCAACCGATTTGTAAACTCGGTGATACCGAAGCAGCTGCTGGAACCTAAACTAGTGAACTCAGTCAGACCGAGTCACAGTTCGGTGGCACCGAGACTGCTAGGGTTTCACAAATTCCTGAACTCGGTCACACCGATTTGCAATTCTCGATCAGACCGAAAATTACATGTGCAATGGCCTGAGCCGAATCGGTGATACCGAGTTCCACAACTCGGTGGGTCTGAGATGGTTTCGGCGGAAACCTAACCCTAAATTTTCAATTCACGACTAAACTGTGGAGTGTTTTGACTGGATAAGAATGATCTCAATCATGGCAAGATACATGGCGAACACAATGTGCTAGGAATCGGATAGGGATAGAACAGTGATCGAGTTCATACCCTAGTTCGGCGATGAACTCGCTACGGCGGCAATGGCGGGGATGATTCCCGTTGACGGCGGCGGAGACCAGCAGCAGGAGGCGGCTGGCGACGAGGAAGACGATCCGGAGACCCTGGAGGCAGAGCGGGCTAAGCGCGGATCGAGGAGGTTCGGAAAGTTTTCCAAAATTTGACCCGTGGGTATATATAGCCCGACCCTGTCGGTGTGACCGAGTGGAACAAGTCGGTGGCACCGAGATTCATAACTGCAATCAGTTACTGAAACTCGGTGTGACTGAAAGGTTCAAATCGGTTGCACCGAGATTGAAAACCTAGATCGACTTAGTGATCTCGGTATGACCGAAATGGATGAATTGGTCAGACCGAAACGCACAAAGAAGTTTTGGAAGTTTAAGTCTATGACGAATCGGGGACTCCGAGTGCTCCTCACACAGAGTGGTTCGAATCTGACTTGATCAAATTTTGTGATGTAGCATGAATAGAGTTTGAGATGAGAAAGCATAGATAGCTAGGGAGGGTTCTTAGGCATTCTTGTCCATCCACTTGGCAAAAGAAAAGAAAACCAATCAATCAAAACAACAAGTGGATGTCCTCGAATGAGTAAAATAAGCAATCAACATGCTCACACAATAAAATGGCAATTGAAATATGTGGCAAAGCATGCACAACCAATTCTAGCATCTATCAAACAATTTGCGATGACTAGGTCATCTATATATGAGTATATTGACTTAGGAGTCAAATGAGAACATTTGATCATAGGTCATACTCATCATTTAAGCACAAGTGGGGTTACCACTTTTACATAAAGCATTGTTGTGTTCACACCATTAGAGTTGCTTTAGCTCAATTCTTAGAGTAAAGCTCCCCCTAGATGTGAGATCCCCCCTAAGAGGGATGAACTAACCTTGAGTTTTGTCGATGATGACTTCATGTAGATGTTGAAGATGTGGATGCTCAATGTTGATGTAGATCATTTGAAGCTATCCATTGGAGTGAGTTGCACTTTCAATACCTACATGGGTTAGTCCCACAAGGAACAAACAAGGATATCCATAGACATAAAGTGATGCACACACAAGATGATGTCTATGAAAGCTTTTAGGTTACCTTGTCCCTTGTCTTACCAACAAGAGGGTTTGTGACTCCTTGAACTAGTGCAAGATGTGGAAGTTGATTGCACTTGTTCTTTCCAAGATGATAAGAGTGAAGTATGTTAGCGGAGTCACCCTCAAGAACTCTCTAGTTCTTCTTCTTCAGGATCCACACCATCTTGATGGGAATCCTCGGTGTTGTAGTTGTACTTGATGAAGTGGAACTTGAAGTAGTCTTGGGAACCCACTTGACCAAGGCCTTAGGAGCTTCTTCAAATGCATCAATTTCCTCTTGAAGCTTGTCCTTGCCTTTTTGCTTGTGGTCTTGTGGTGGAAGATCATCTTGAGCTTGTGTCCCTTTGAAAGAAGTAGGATCATACTTCTCTTGTTGAGGAACAAACTTCGTCTTGGGGTATTGATCTTCTTCCCACTCAACTCCATTGGCATTGAACTTTCGTTCAAAACCAATACCTTGATTCTTCCGGTGCCTTCCTTGCTTGCGTATAATTTCCTCGAATTGCTTACTTCCGGCAAGGCTCATGTAAACACCTTTCTCTATAATTCCCTTTAATAAGCTATTTTCTTGCTCAACTGTAACTTGGCTAAGAGAATCATTAGTGGAATCAAGAGAACTACTAGAAGCAACAATATTGGATTTAGCATGATTATTGTTACTACTAGAGGAAGAATCTTTCTTGTTCTTGTTACTAGACTTGACTTGAGGCATGTAAGTGGATAAGAGTAAACGCTTGGCAATGTAAGAAGAACTTTTCTTACGAAGATCATCATTGATTGCTTTTAAGAACTCATGCTCTTGCTCAAGGTTGAGCTTTTCAAAGCGTAATTTCTCATGAGTCCTTAAAAGTTCTCGATGATCTCCTAAGATAGTTTCATGAGCTAACTTAAGAGTGTTTAGTTCTTTAGTTAGAGACTCAATCTTCTCCTTATCATTGTCATTCGTTTTATCTTGATTAGCATGATTAATTGACGTTTCATCACAGTATTCATCACTAGAGTTGTCAACAAGTAAATCATCATCACCTAACAAGTCATCTTCATCACTATTGAAATCAACATACTCGGGGTGTGATACCTTTGGGCCTTTAGCCATGAAGCATGTTCCAACTCCTTCATTTGGTGAGTCAAATATGTCGTAGGAGTTGGTTGTCACAAGTGCTAGACCGACAACACCTTCATCTTGAGTATATTCGGAGTCGGAGTGATAGCTTCTCTCGGAGTGGTTGTCGGAGTCGGAGCCGGATACCCATTCACCAACATGAGCTTGATGTCTTCGTTTTGTGTAGCTCTTTGATGACTTGTCCTTTCTTTCTGAATCCTTGCTTCTCTGTGAGGGTCTTCGTTCATAACGATCATCTCTACTCCTTCTTTCTCTAGATGGTGATTCTTCTCTTCTCTTGTAGGGGGCCGTACACTCATTGGAATAGTGTCCGGGCCTTCCACAATTGTAGCAGTTTCGCTCTCGACTAGAAGATCTTTTGTCATTGTAGGACCTTGACTTGGAGCTTCTCTCTTTGCTTCTACTCTTGTAGAACTTGTTGAAGTTCTTCACCATTAAGCTCAATTCTTCATTGAAGGTTTGTTTCTCACTCGATGATGTGGGGGCTTCACATGAGGCTTTGTAAGCACCACTTGATTTGTTGTGAAGTTCCTCTTTATCCTTGAGTGACATCTCATGAGCAACAATTCTTCCGATGACTTCCGTTGGCTTGAGATCTTTGTAATTTGGCATCATTTGGATCAATGTGCACACGGTATCATATTTTCCATCCAAGGCTCTTAGGATCTTCTTGATGATGAATCTATCGGTCATCTCTTCACTCCCTAAACCGGCAATCTCATTTGTGATAAGAGCAAGCCTAGAGTACATTTCAGCAACACCTTCACCATCCTTCATTTTGAACTTGTCAAGTTGACTTTGAAGCACATCCAATTTGGATTCCTTGACGGAGTCGGTACCTTCGTGCATATCAAGCAAAGTATCCCAAATCTCCTTTGCATTCTCAAGACGGCTGATTTTGTTGAATTCTTCGGGGCACAATCCGTTGAAGAGGATATCACAAGCTTGAGCGTTGTATTGCAGCATTTTCAACTCTTCCGCGGTGGCTTCACAGTTTGGTTCTTTCCCGTCAAAGAATTCACCTTGTAAGCCAATACACACAATAGCCCAAACGGCGGGGTTATGTCCAAGAATATGCATTTTCATCTTATGCTTCCAACTAGCAAAATTAGTGCCATCAAAGTAAGGACCTCTACGATGATAATTTCCCTCGCCAGACGCCATACTCTCCTAGGTTGTGAAACCAAGGCTATGACCGCCAAAAGCTATGGAAATCAAAGCAAATGGAGACCAAAGCTCTGATACCACTTGTAGGATCGAAAGTATGTCTAGAGGGGGGTGATTAGACTACTTGACCAAATAAAAATCTAGCCTTTTCCCAATTTTAGTTCTTGGCAGATTTTAGCTATCTTAGCACAAGTCAAGCAATCTCCACACAATTCAAGCAAGCATGCAAAAGAGTATATGAGCAGCGAAAAGTAAAGAATGAAACTTGCAAGAATGTAAAGGGAAGGGTTTGGAGGATTCAAATGCAATTGGAGACACATATGTTTTTGTCGTGGTTCCGATAGGTGGTGCTATCGTACATCCACGTTGATGGAGACTTCAACCCACGGAGGGTAACGGTTGCGCGAGTCCATGGAGGGCTCCACCCACGAAGGGTCCACGAAGAAGCAACCTTGTCTATTCCATCACGGTCGTCGCCCACGAAGGACTTGCCTCACTAGCGGTAGATCTTCACGAAGTAGGCGATCTCCTTGCCCTTACAAACTCCTTGGTTCAACTCCACAATATTGTCGGAGGCTCCCAAGTGACACCTCGCCAATCTAGGAGACACCACTCTCCAAGAAGTAACAAATGGTGTGTTGATGATGAACTCCTTGCTCTTGTGCTTCAAATGATAGTCTTTACAACACTCAACTCTCTCTCACAGGATTTGGATTTGGTGGAAAGAAGATTTGAGTGGAAAGCAACTTGGGGAAGGCTAGAGATCAAGATTCATATGGTTGGAATGGAATATCTTGACCTCAACACAAGTGTAGGTGGTTCTCTCTCAGAAAATGTGTATTGGAAGTGTAGGTATGTTCTGATGGCTCTCTCCACAAATGAAGAGTGGGTGGAGGGGTATATATAGCCTCCACACAAAATCTAACCGTTACACACAATTTGCCAAACTCGGTGGGACCGAATGGTTAAACTCGGTCGGACCGATTCAGCAAACCGAGTGACCGTTAGGATTTTCGGTGGGACTGAGATGCAACTCGGTAGGACCGATATGGTTAGGGTTAGGGCATAACGTAATCTCGGTGTGACCGATTACACAAACTCGATGGGACCGATTTGTGTAATAAGCTAACCAGAGAGTTGGTCAGGTAAACTCGGTGGGACCGATTCGCTCATCTCGGTGAGACCGAAGTGTTACAAAAGGGAAACAGAGAGTTTACATTGCAATCTCGGTGGGACCGATCGCTCATCTCGGTAAGATCGAAACGTTACGAAGGGAAACAAAGAGATTACAATCCCATCTCGGTGAGACCGAGATCCCTATCGGTGAGACCGATTTGCCTAGGGTTTGTGGCAGTGGCTATGACATTTGAAACTCGGTGGCGCCGGATAGAAAGAATCGGTGGGGCCGAGTTTGACTTTTGGTTTAGGTCATATGTGGATGTGGGAAGGTAGTTGAGGATTTTGGAGCATATCACTAAGCATTTTGGGAAAGCAAGCCATTAAGCAACACCTCATCCCTCCTTGATAGTATTGGCTTTTCCTATAGACTCAATGTGATCTTGGATCACTAAAATATAAAATGTAGAGTCTTGAGCTTCAAGCTTGAGCCAAACTTTTTGTCCTTAGAATTTTGAGGGATCCACTTTCCTCATCCATGCCATGCCATTCATTGAGCTTTTCCTGAAATATTAATCTTGGAATAATGTTAGCTCAATGAGCTATATGTTGTTAGGAATTACCAAAACCACCCAGGGATAGTTGCACTTTCAGACGTCACTGAGCTGAACGTGTGCAGATCACAGAGGTGACATACCTTCGGTGCTAGGATCGGTCGGATCGTGAAGACGTTCGACTACATCAACCGCGTTATCATAACGCTTCCGCTTCCGGTCTACGAGGGTACATGGACAACACTCTTCCCCTCTCGTTGCTATGCATCACCTAGATAGATCTTGCGTGTGCGTATAAATTTTTTAGAAATTTTTACGTTACCAAATAGTTGTATCCGAGCCAGGTATATGCGTAGATGTTATATGCATGAGTAGAACACAAAGGAGTTGTGGGCGTGGGTATATACAAATTGCTTGCCGTCACTAGTTGTTTCTTGATTCGGCGGTATTGTTGGATGAAGCGGCTGATACGTCTCCGACGTATCTACTTTTCCAAACACTTTTGCCCTTGTTTCGGACTCTAACTTGCATGATTTGAATGGAACTAACCCGGACTGACACTGTTTTCAGCAGAATTGCTATGGTGTTATTTATGTGCAGAAACAAAAGTTCTCGGAATGACCTGAAACTTCACAGAACACCTTTTTAGAAAATATAAAAAATCCTTGCAAAAGGTGAAGACCAGGGGGCACCACCTGTCCACGAGGGTGGGGGGTGCGCCTGCCTCCCTAGGGCATGTCCCCCTACCTCATGGGCCCCCTGGAGCTCCTCTGACCTCAGCCCCAGGTCTATATATTTGCTTTCGGGGAGAAAAAATAAAAGAGAAGAATTCATCGCGTTTTACGATACGGAGCCGCCGCCAAGCCCTAAAACCTCTCGGGAGGGCTGATCTGGAGTCCGTTCGGGGCTCCGGAGAGGGGAATCCGTCGCCATCGTCATCATCAACCATCCTCCATCACCAATTTCATGATGCTCACCGCCGTGCGTGAGTAATTCCATCGTAGGCTTGCTGGACGGTGATGGGTTGGATGGGATCTATCATGTAATCGAGTTAGTTTTGTTAGGGTTTGATCCCTAGTATCCACTATGTTCTGAGATTGATGTTGCTATGACTTTGCTATGCTTAATGCTTGTCACTAGGGCCCGAGTGCCATGATTTCAGATCTGAACCTATTATGTTTTCATCAATATATGAGAGTTCTTGATCCTATCTTGCAAGTCTATAGTCACCTATTATGTGTTATGATCCGTTAACCCCGAAGTGACAATAATCGGGATACGTACTAGTGATGACCGTAGTTTGAGGAGTTCATGTATTCACTATATGCTAATGCTTTGTTCTGGTACTCTATTAAAAGGAGGCCTTAATATCCCTTAGTTTCCATTAGGACCCCGCCACGAGAGGGTAGGACAAAAGATGTCATGCAAGTTCTTTTCCATAAGCATGTATGACTATATTCGGAATACATGCCTAAATTACATCGATGAATTGGAGCTAGTTCTGTGTCACCCTAGGTTATGACTGTTACATGATGAACCGCATCCGGCATAATTCTCCATCACTGATCCATTGCCTACAAGCTTTCCATATATTGTTCTTCGCTTATTTACTTTTTCGTTGCTATTGCTATCATCACTACAAAATACCAAAAACATTACTTTTACTATCATTACCTTTTGCTACCGTTACCACTACTATCATGTTACTTTGCTACTAAATACTTTGCTGCAGATATTAAGTTTCCAGGTGTGGTTGAATTGACAACTCAGCTGCTAATACTCGAGAATATTCTTTGGCTCCCCTTGTGTCGAATCAATAAATTTGGGTTGAATACTCTACCCTCAAAAACTTTTGCGATCCCCTATACTTGTGGGTTATCAAGACTATTTTCTGGCGCCGTTGCCGGGGAGCAAAGCTCTATTCTTTGAGTCACTTGGGATTTATATCTGCTTATCATTATGAAGAACTTGAGAGATCCAAAAACCAAGATTTATCCCTCAACTACGAGGGGAGGTAAGGAACTGCCATCTAGCTTTGCACTTGATTCACCTTCTGTTTTGAGTAAGCTTGCGACACCTAAACCTGCCTTGGTTATTCGTTCTAATATGTCGCATGTTATTGATGATGCCACTTCTGCTAAGCATGATACTTATGATGAAACAACTTCTATGATTGATACTACTGTGCCACTTGGTGCATTTCTTGATGAACAACTTGATAGGGCTAGAGAGAATGGAAATATTGAATCTGATAATACCGATGAAAGTGATGATGAAGATTCACCTGTTATTCCTAAGGGTTATGTTTTTGATAAAGAAGCTTCTTTAGCTATTTTAGCTTGCAAAGATAGATACGAACTTAAGAGGTTATTATCTAAATGGAATAAGCAATCTCTAAATGCTAGAATGAAACCTGGCCCTGCTTTTGCTACTTCACCTATCTGTGTTACCGATAAGGATTATGAATTCTCGGTTGATCTTGATATAATTACTTTGGTTGAATCTGATCCTTTTCATGGCTATGAATCTGAAACTGTTGTGGCACATCTTACTAAATTAAATGATATAGCCACCCTGTTCACTAAAGATGAGAGAACTCGCTACTTTTATATCCTTAAAATATTTCCGTTCTCTTTAAAGGGTGATGCTAAGATATGGTTTAATTCTCTTGATCCTGGTTGTGTGCCTAGTCCCCGGGATATGATTTATTACTTCTCTGCTAAATATTTCCCTACTCATAAGAAACAAGCTGCTTTAAGGGATATATATAATTTTCTGCAAATTGAAGAAGAGAGTCTCCCACAAGCTTGGGGTAGGCTTCTCAAATTACTTAATGCTTTGCCTGATCATCCTCTTAAGAAAAATGAAATACTTGATATCTTTTATAATGGACTAGCCGATGCTTCCAGAGATTACCTGGATAGTTATGCTGGTTCTGTTTTCAGGGAAAGAACATCGGATGAAGCTAAAATTCTATTGAATAATATGTTGACAAATGAAAATAATTGGACACTTCCTGAACCATTTCCTGAGCCAGTTCCTGAACCAACTCCTGAGCCAATTCCTAAACCAACTCCGAAGAAGAGGGGTATTCTATTTCTCAGTCCTGAAGATATGCAAGAGGCAAGGAAACCTATGAAAGAAAAAGGTATTAAAGTTGAAGATGTTAAGAATTTACCTCCTATTGAATAAATACATGGTCTTAATTTACCGCCTAATGAAGAAACATATGATCTTAATCCGTTACCTATTGAAGAAACTCATGGCCTTGAGAACCCGACACAGGTAGTAAAGGTAAATTCTCTCTATAGATATGATAAAGCTGAAATCCCATTTACTAAGTTTGCTAGCCCATGCTTAGATGAGTTTGATAAATTTATGGCTAAGCAAGAAGACTTTAATGCTTATTTTGGTAGACAATTCAAATACAATTCAAATATGCTTGAACACTTGGGTGATTATATGGCTAATGTTAAAGGTGAACTTAAACTTATTAGTAAACATGCTTCTATGGTTACCACTCAAGTAGAACAAGTATTTAAAGCTCAAAATGATTTGCTCAATGAATTGAATAGTAAGAATAATGATAATGTTGTTAGAGTTATGACTAGAGGTGGTAAAATGACTCAGGAACCTTTGTATCTTGAAGGCCATCCTAAAAGGATTGAGAAAGATTCTCAGAGAAATAATATAGATGCACCTAGTCCTTCTAATAGGAAGAAAAATAAAAATGATAGGACTTTAAATGCTTCTAGTAAACCTATTACTGAAACACCTGAGAATCCAAATGATATTTCTATTTCTGATGCTGAAACACAATCTGGTAATGAACCTGAAACTAGTGATAATGTTAATGATAATGTTCATGATGATGCTCAACCTAGTAATGATAATGATATAGAAATTGAACCTGTTGTTGATCCTGATAACCCATAATTAAAGAATCAATGTTATGATAAGAAAGACTTTGTTGCTAGGAAACACGGTAAGGAAAGAGAGCCTTGGGTTCAGAAACCCATGCCTTTTCCTCCCAAACCATCTAAGAAAAAGGATGATGAGGATTTTGAGCGCTTTGCTGAAATGATTAGACCTATCTTTTTGCGTATGCGATTAACTGATATGCTTAAAATGAATCCTTATGCTAAGTATATGAAAGATATTGTTACTAATAAAAGAAAGATACCGGCAGCTGAAATTTCCACCATGCTTTCTAATTATACTTTTGAGGGTGGAATACCAAAGAAACTTGGAGATCCAGGAGTACCCACTATACCATGCTCTATTAAAAGAAACAATGTTAAAACTGCTTTATGTGATCTTGGAGTCGGTGTTAGTGTTATGCCTCTTTCTTTATATCGTAGACTTGATTTGAATAAGTTGACACCTACTGAAATATCTTTGCAAATGGGTGATAAATCAACTGCTATACTTGTCGGTATTTGTGAGGATGTGCCTGTTGTAGTTGCAAACGTTACTATTTTAACGGACTTTGTTATTCTTGATATTCCCGAGGACGATAGTATGTCTATTATTCTTGGAAGACCCTTTTTGAATACTGCAGGGGCTGTTATTGATTGCACTAAAGGCAATGTCACTTTTCATGTTAATGGTAATGAGCATACAGTACACTTTCCGAGGAAACAACCTCAAGTCCACAGTATCAATTCTATTGGAAAAATTCCATCGATTATATTTGGAGGTTTTGAATTTCCTCTTCCTCCTGTCAAGAAGAAATATGATATTCTTATTATTGGGGATGTACATATCCCCGTTGAGGTAACATAGTGTTATTCGAAATTTCTCTGGTTCCATGCTATTCGGAAAGAGTTCGTTAACAAGACTTGATCAACCTTGTTAGTGGATTCCTTTTGATGAGCATGAGATGGATGAAACTAGAAGGCAAAACCTTCTGTACCCCACTTTTACTTTCTGTTATTTATATTAAATAAAATAAAAATAGCATTTTCTATCTGTTATCTGAATTATCCATGCAATATAAAAATACCCCGAAAATAAAAGTTCTCCAAATTCCCTAAAATTTAAATATGATTTTTTTCTAGAATATTTGAGAATATTTGGCACTGAGAACACATCAGGAGGAGCTGGCACCTGGCCATGAGGGTCAGGGGTGCGCCCTACCCCCCCTGGGCATGCCCCTGCCTCGTGGGCCCATGGTGGCCCTCCTCCACTTATTCCTGCACCCACACACTTCTTCTTCCTCCTACAAACACGAATATTCAGCTCAAGCACGAGTTCTAGCTCATTTTGCTGCCATTTTCGATCTCCTTGCTCAAAGCACCTCTCACAAAACTGCTTGGGGAGATTGTTCCTTGGTATGTGACTCCTTCGTTGGTCCAATTAGTTTTTTTCTAGTTCTTTATTCATTGCAAATTTGTGCTGCCTAGGTGACCATGTTCTTGAGCTTGCATGTCAAATTTATATGGTTCCAAGTAGTTTTGATGCATGATATAGGCTCTAGGCACTTGTATGAGTAGTTGCTATCAATATTATTGAGTTTGGTTCACTTTTATTTTTGAAGTTACTAAAAAATTTAGAATTTTTCAGAAAATGATGAAGAGATTTTTGAGGGGCTCATCGAGCCGAAGCTCAAGGGAAAAGCAAAATGAAGAGGCACAGAAGCCTAAGTATAATCTGCCTCGCACCGCGGAGGTTAGGCCGTGTGAATGGCCCTCCGATGATTTCTTGAGAGCCACCGAGATTTATAAGGATTTTTATGAATTGGCTAATAATGCAGGCCTCACCGACTTCCTCCACGACCAACGCGAACAGTATCTCTTACTCACCAATACTTTTGTGCAAAACTTCTACTATTATCCTAGGGAATCACCTCCTTTAGTAGAGTTTCATTTATATGATGTGGTTAAGAAGATGTCACTTTATGATTTTTGTCGGGTTTGCTTGATCCCTTTCGAGGGAAAAATAGAGGAACCACATCGTGACGATGTGGATGGGTTTATTGATACCATCACTGTAGGGGAAACGAGGAAGGATTCCGATGCACGAATCACTAGCATACATTTTCCTGTTTTACACTACTTTGCAATATTCCCTAGTCGTTGCTTAATTGGTCGCAGAAACTATGGAAATCTTAGTGTTCCTGATATTATTATTTTGTTCCATGGTTTATTCTGTGATAACTCTGTGAGTATGGGCAGTATTATTGCTAAACGGTTGAGTCTGAACCGTACAAAGGGCCCCATCTTTGGTGGTATTTATGCTTCACGCCTAGCTGCACATTTTAACATACCTATTAGGCATTATGAGAAGGAAGAAAAATTGTTGCCTCGTGTTTATTTAGATTATAAGAGTATGGTAGCACATGATTTCATTATAAAGAATAGGGAAGGGGAGCTTAAATACAAATTGTTCTTTGATAAACATCATCCGAAGACTATTACCTTGCTTGCTCCTTCCTTGTTTGATTTATCTGCAGGCCAGTACCTCGTCTCGCCGGAGGACATTCACGCCTACCGGAACCCTGCACCGGACACAGAGCCAGAGTCGGAACCACCAGTTGATCCTCCACGACAGTCTAATTACCAGTGGGATCCGGAGATGATTGCCAACCAGTGGCAGTCAGAGTCTTCTTCTTCGCAGTACAACCCCAACTATTATTATGGATATCCGCCAGGCCAGCCGTGGCCATAGACCAACTTAGGCCAAAAGCCTAAGCTTGGGGGAGTACGTATTTCCCATAGACATTACATTTATGTTCACACACTCATTGCTAGATGTCGGTGCTCATACGTTTTCATTGTATCATCCATGCTATTTTATCTCCTTTTTATGCTTTCTTCTTGTGTGTTTAATAAACCTTAAGAAAAAACCAAAAAAATAGTGGTAGCTTTTAGTTAGTTTACTTTCCATGCTTGTAGTAGTAATTAAAAAGAAAACCCAAAAAGATTTCATGTTCTTCTTTTACTTGTTGGGAGCTTTCCCGTGTAAATAGTTTTATTTCTTTTCTTTTCTTTGGGGGTCGATAGGAGAAGACCATAATTAAATTGTTGAAGTGGATCTTATATGCATTATTGTTAATCTGACAAAAGAGCCCATATTGCCTTGTCTTCTCCTGTTTATTGAATGCTTGCAGATTCCAGCTTAGTCCAATGCACGCGCACTATTATTATTATTCACATCGTTCGGTCATGCAAGTGAAAGGCAATTATGACGATATATGATGGACTGACTGAGATGAGAAAGGCTACTATGAACTCGACCTCTTTTGTTTTGTAAATATGATTAGTTCATCGTTCCTGATTCAGCCTATTATGAATAAACATGTTTGCAATGACAACTATAAATCATAGTTTCTTGTGTCATGCTTGATTAGCTATGAGTTATAATGGTTTACCTTGCGTGCCAACATGCTATTAAAATGGTTGTGATGTGGTATGATAGGGTGGTATCCTCCTCTGAATGATTTAAGTGACTTGACTTGGCACATGTTCACGCATGTAGTTGAAACAAAATCAACATAGCCTTCATGATATTTATGTTCATGGTGGATTATATCCTACTCATGCTTGCATTCGGTGTTGATTAATTTTAATGCATGTTCATGACTGTTGTCGCTCTCTAGCTGCTTGCTTCCCACTCTTTTGTTAGCCTTCACCTGTACTAAGCGGGAATACTGCTTGTGCATCCAATCCCATAAACACCAAAGTTATTCCATATGAGTCCACCATACCTACCTATATATGGTATCTACCTGTCGTTCCAAGTAAATTTGTATGTGCCAAACTCTAAACCTTCAAATAAATATCATGTTTTGTATGCTCTAATAGCTCATGTATCAACTATGGCTGTCCGTATCTTCCATGTTAGGCGGGTTATTCTCAAGAGGAGTGAACTCCGGTCCTCACTCACAAGAAAATGGCTGGTCACCTGGATGCCCAATCCCATGCTTTATGCAAATCAAATCAAAATAATTGCAAACAAAAATCCCCCTGGGACTCTTTGTTAGTTGGAGGCACTCATTGTTTCGAGCAAGCCATGGATTGATGCTTGTTGGTGGAGGGGGAGTATAAACTTTACCATTCTGTTTGGGAACCGCCTATAATGTGTGTAGCATGGAAGATATCGCCATCTCTTGGTTGTTATGTTGACAATGAAAGTATACTGCTCAAAATATTATTCATCTCTATTTCAAAACCGAGCGCTGGCGCCTCTACAAATCCCTGCTTCCCTCTGCGAAGGGCCTATCTATTTACTTTTATGCTGAGTCATCATCCTCTTATTAAAAAGCACTAGTTGGAGAGCACCGCTGTCATTTGCATTCATTATTGTTAGTTTACATTGAGTATGACTTGACTGGATCTCTTTTACCATGAATTACAATGTCTAGTCAGTCCTTGATCTTTAAAGGTGCTCTGCATTTATGTTTTGCGGTCTCAGAAAGCGCTAGCGAGATACCATCTTGTTATATCATATTATGATTGTTTTGAGAAAGTGTTGTCATCCGAGATTTATTATTATTGATCGCTAGTTGATTATGCCATTGATATGAGTGAACTTGAGACCTAAGCGTTATTGTGAATGTGGTTAGTCATAATCTTTGCTGAAAACTTGAATGCTGGCTTTACATATTGACAACAACAAGAGCAAATAGAGTTTGTAAAAGTTTTTCCTTATCACTTTCAGTTTGTCAACTGAATTGCTTGAGGACAAGCAAAGGTTTAAGCTTGGGGGAGTTGATACGTCTCCAACGTATCTACTTTTCCAAACACTTTTGCTCTTGTTTTGGACTCTAACTTGCATGATTTGAATGGAACTAACCCAGATTGACGTTGTTTTCAGCAGAATTGCTACAGTGTTATTTATGTGCAGAAACAAAAGTTCTCGGAATGACCTGAAACTTCACGAAACACCTTTTCGGAAAATATAAAAAATCCTTGCAAAAGATGAAGACCAGGGGGGCCACCACCTGTCCACGAGGGTGGGGGCGCGCCTGCCTCCCTAGGGCGCGCCCCCCTACCTTGTGGGCCCCCTGGAGCTCCTCCGACCTCAACCCCAAGTCTATATATTTTCTTTCGGGGAGAAAAAATAAAAAGAAGAATTCATCGCGCTTTACGATACGGAGCCGCCGCCAAGCCCTAAAACCTCTCGGGAGGGCTGATCTGGAGTCCGTTCGGGGCTCCGGAGAGGGGAATCCGTCGCCATCGTCATCATCAACCATCCTCCATCACCAATTTCATGATGCTCACCACCGTGCGTGAGTAATTCCATCGTAGACTTGCTAGACGGTGATGGGTTGGATGGGATCTATCATGTAATCGAGTTAGTTTTGTTAGGGTTTGATCCCTAGTATCCACTATGTTATGAGATTGATGTTGCTATGACTTTGCTATGCTTAATGCTTGTCACTAGGGCCCGAGTGCCATCATTTCAGATCTGAACCTATTATGTTTTCATCAATATATGAGAGTTCTTGATCCTATCTTGCAAGTCTATAGTCACCTATTATGTGTTATGACCCGTTAACCCCGAAGTGACAATAATCGGGATACTTACCGGTGATGACCGTAGTTTGAGGAGTTCATGTAACACTATGTGCTAATGCTTTGTTCCAGTACTCTATTAAAAGGAGGCCTTAATATCCCTTAGTTTCCATTAGGACCCCGTTGCCACGGGAGGGTAGGACAAAACATGTCATGCAAGTTCTTTTCCATAAGCACGTATGACTATATTCGGAATACATGCCTACATTACACCGATGAATTGGAGCTAGTTTTGTGTCACCCTAGGTTATGACTGTTACATGATGAACCGCATCCGGCATAATTCTCCATCACTGATCCATTGCCTACGAGCTTTCCATATATTGTGCTTCGCTTATTTACTTTTCCATTGCTATTGCTATCATCACTACAAAATACCAAAAACATTACTTTTACTATCATTACCTTTTGCTACTGTTACCACTACTATCATATTGCTTTGCTACTAAATACTTTGCTGCAGATATTAAGTTTCCAGGTGTGGTTGAATTGACAACTCAGCTGCTAATACTCGAGAATATTCTTTGGCTCCCCTTGTGTTGAATCAATAAATTTGGGTTGAATACTCTACCCTCGAAAACTGTTGCGATCCCCTATACTTGTGGGTTATCAGCGGCCCAGACTGGCATTACGCGTACGGTTATGCGAGACTGGTTCTACCGACGTGCTTCACACACAGGTGGCTGGTGGGTGTCAGTTTCTCCAACTTTAGTTGAATCGGATTCAATGAACAGGGTTCTTTCTGAAGATCAAAAAGCAATCACTATACCGCGTTGTGGTTTTTGATGCATAGGTAAGATCGGTTCTTGCTCAGCTCGTAGCAGCCACGTAAAACTTGCAACAACAAAGTAGAGGATGTCTAACTTGTTTTGGCAGGGCATGTTGTGATGTGATATGGTCAAGACATGATGCTAAATTTTATTGTATGAGATGATCATTTTTTGTAACAGAGTTATCCGCAACTGGCACGAGCCATATGGTTGTTGCTTTATTGTATGAAAGCAATCGCCATGTAATTGCTTTACTTTATCACTAAGCGATAGCGATAGTCGTAGACGCAATAGTTGGCGAGACGACAACGATGCTTTGATGGAGATCAAGGTGTCAAGCCGGTGACGATGGTGATCATGACGGTGCTTTGGAGATGGAGATCAAAGGCACAAGATGATGATGGCCATATCACATCACTTATATTGATTGCATGTGATGTTTATCCTTTATGCATCTTATTTTGCTTAGTTCGGTGGTAGCATTATAAGAAGATCTCTCACTGAATTTCAAGGTATAAGTGTTCTTCATGAGTATGCACCGTTGCTACAGTTTGTCATGCCGAGACACCACGTGATGATCGGGTGTGATAAGCTCTACGTTCACATACAACGGGTGCAAGCCAGTTTTGCACACGTGGAATACTCGGGTTAAACTTGACGAGCCTAGCATATGCAGATATGGCCTTGGAACACTGAGACCAAGATCGAGCGTGAATCATATAGAAGATATGATAAACATAGTGATGTTCACCATTGAAAACTACTCCATCTCACGTGATGATCGGACATGGTTTAGTTGATATGGATCACGTGATCACTTAGATGATTAGAGAGATATCTATCTAAGTGGGAGTTCTTAAGTAATTTGATTAATTGAACTTTAATTTATCATGAACTTAGTACCTGATAGTATTTTGCATATCTATGTTGTTGTAGATAGATGGCCCGTGCTGTTGTACCATTGAATTTTAATGTGTTCCTAAAGAAAGCTAAGTTGAAAGATGATGGTAGAAACTACACGGACTGGGTCCGTAACTTGAGAATTATCCTCATTGCTGCACAGAATAATTATGTCCTGGAAGCACCGCTAGGTGACAAACCCACTGCAGGAGTAACGCCAGATGTTGTGAACACCTGGCAGAGCAAAGCCGATGACTACTTGATAGTTTAGTGTGCCATGCTTTACGGCTTAGAACCGGGACTTCAACGACGTTTTGAACGTCATGGAGCATATGAGATGTTCCAGGAGTTGAAGTTAATATTTCAAGAAAATGCCCAGATTGAGAGATATGAGGTCTCCAATAAGTTCTACAGCTGCAAAATGGAGGAGAATAGTTCTGTCAGTGAACATATACTCAGAATGTCTGGGTACCACAACCACTTGACTCAGTTGGGAGTTAATCTCCCTGATGATAGTGTTATTGACAGAGTTCTTCAATCACTGCCACCAAGCTACAAGAGCTTTGTGATGAACTATAATATGCAAGGGATGGATAAGACGATTCCTGAGCTCTTCGCAATGCTAAAGGCTGCGGAGGTAGAAATCAAGAAGGAGCATCAAGTGTTGATGGTCAACAAGACCACCAGTTTCAAGAAAAGGAGTAAACGGAAGAAGGGGAACTTCAAGAAGAATAGCAAGCCAGTTGCTGCCCAAGTGAAGAAACCCAAGTCTGGACCTAAGCCTAAGACTGAGTGCTTCTACTGCAAAGGAACTGGTCACTGGAAGCAGAACTGCCCCAAGTATTTGGTGGAGAAGAAGGATGGCAAAGTGAAAGGTATATTTGATATACATGTTATAGATGTGTATCTTACTAATGCTCACAGTAGTGCCTGGGTATTTGATACTGGTTCAGTTGCTAACATTTGCAACTTGGAATAGGGGCTACGGATTAAGCGAAGATTGGCTAAGGACAAGGTGACGATGCGCGTGGGAAATGGTTCCAAAGTCGATGTGATCGTCGTCGGCACGCTACCTCTACATCTACCTTCGGGGTTAGTTTTAGACCTAAATAATTGTTATTTGGTGCCAGCGTTGAGCATGAACATTATATCTGGATCTTGTTTGATACAAGACGGTTATTCATTTAAATCAGAGAATAATGGTTGTTCTATTTATATGAGTAATATCTTTTATGGTCATGCACCCTTGATGAGTGGTCTATTTTTACTAAATCTTGATAGTAGTGATACACATGTTCATAGTATTGAAGCCAAAAGATGCAGAGTTGATAATGATAGTGCAACTTATTTGTGGCACTGCCGTTTCGGTCATATTGGTGTAAAGCGCATGAAGAAACTCCATTCTGATGGACTTCTGGAATCACTTGATTATGAATCACTTGGTACTTGCGAACCATGCCTCATGGGCAAGATGACTAAAACTCTGTTCTCCGGAACAATGGAGCGAGCAACAGAGTTATTGGAAATCATACATACTGATGTATGTGGTCCAATGAACATTGAGGCTCACGGCGGATATCGTTATTTTCTCACCTTCGCAGATGATTTGAGCAGATATGGGTATATCTACTTAATGAAACATAAGTCTGAAACATTTGAAAAGTTCAAAGAATTTCAGAGTGAAGTGGAA
This sequence comes from Triticum urartu, assembly GCF_003073215.2. Taxonomy (NCBI): domain Eukaryota; kingdom Viridiplantae; phylum Streptophyta; class Magnoliopsida; order Poales; family Poaceae; genus Triticum; species Triticum urartu. The sequence continues at coordinate 41,851,024 of NC_053025.1, forward strand.
AATGATCGTAACAAGAAAGTAAAGTTTCTACGATCTGATCGTGGAGGAGAATATTTGAGACATGAGTTTGGTCTTCATTTCAAACAAAGCAGAATAGTTTTGGAACTCATGCCACCTGGAACACCACAACGTAATGGTGTGTCTGAACGTCGTAACCACACTTTATTAGATATGGTGCGATCTATGATGTATCTCACTGATTTACCGCTATTGTTTTGGGGTTATGCTTTAGAGACGACTACATTCATGTTAAATAGGGCACCATCAAAATCCATTGAGACGACACCTTATGAACTGTGGTTTGGCAAGAAACCCAAGTTGTCGTTTCTTAAAGTTTGGGGCTGCGATGCTTATGTGAAAAAGCTTCAACCTGATAAGCTCGAACCAAATTCGGATAAATGTGTCTTCATAGGATACCCAAAGGAGACTGTTGGGTACACCTTCTATCATAGATCTGAAGGCAAGTTATTCGTTGCTAAGAATGGATCCTTTCTAGAGAAGGAGTTTCTCTTGAAAGAAGTGAGTGGGAGGAAAGTAGAACTTCGCGAGGTAATTGTACCTTCTCCCTTATTGGAAAGTAGTTCATCACTGAAATCAGTTCCAGTGATTCCTACACCAGTAAGTGAGGAAGCTAATGATGATGATCATGAAACTTCTGATCAAGTTACTACCGAACCTCGTAGGTCAACCAGAGTAAGATCCGCACTAGAGTGGTACGGTTATCCTGTTCTGGAAGTCATGTTACTTGACCATGACGAACCTACAAACTATGAGGAAGCGAAGATGAGCCCAGATTCCGCAAAATGGCTTGAGGCCATGAAATCTGAGATGGGATCCATGTATGAGAACAAAGTATGGACTTTGGTTGACTTGCCCGATGATAGGCAAGCCATAGAGAATAAATGGATCTTCAAGAAGAAGACTGACGCTGACGGTAATGTTACTGCCTACAAAGCTTGACTTGTTGCAAAAGGTTTTCGAAAAGTTCAAGGAGTTGACTACGATGAGACCTTCTTAACTGTAGCGATGCTTAAGTCCGTCTGAATCATGTTAGCAATTGCCGCATTTTATGATTATGAAATTTGGCAAATGGATGTCAAAACTGCATTCCTTAATGGATATCTTAAAGAAGAGTTGTATATGATGCAACCAGAAGGTTTTGTCGATCCAAACGGTGCTAACAAAGTGTGCAAGCTCCAGCGATCCATTTATGGACTGGTGCAAGCCTCTCGGAGTTGGAATATACGCTTTGATAGTGTGATCAAAGCATATGGTTTTATACAAACTTTTGGAGAAGCATGTATTTACAAGAAAGTGAGTGGGAGCTCTGTAGCATTTCTGATATTATATGTAGATGACATATTGCTGACCGGAAATGATACTAAATTTATGAATAGCATAAAAGGATACTTGAATAAGAATTTTTCAACGAAATACCTCGGTGAAGGTGCTTATATATTGGGCATCAAGATCTATAGAGATAGATCAAGACGCTTAATTGGACTTTCACAAAGCACATACCTTGATAAAGTTTTGAAGAAGTTCAAAATGGATCAAGCAAAGAAAGGGTTCTTGCATGTGTTCCAAGATGTGAAGTTGAGTCAGACTCAATGCCCGACCACTACAGAAGATAGAGAGAAAATGAAATTCATTCCCAATGCTTCAGCCATAGGTTCTATCATGTATGCAATGTTGTGTACCAGACCTGATGTGTGCCTTGCTATTAGTTACAGGGAGGTACCAAAGTAATCCAGGAGTGGATCACTAGACAGCGGTCAAGAACATCCTGAAATACCTGAAAAGGACTAAGGATATGTTTCTCGTTTATGAAGGTGACAAAGAGCTCGTCGTAAACGGTTATGTCGATGCAAGCTTTGACATTGATCTGGATGACTCTAAGTCACAAACCGGATACATATTTTTATTAAATGGTGGAGCTGTCAGTTGGTGCAGTCCCAAGCAGAGCGTCGTGGCGGGATCTACGTGTGAAGCGAAGTACATAGCTGCTTCGGAAGCAGCAAATGAAGGAGTCTGAATGAAGGAGTTCATATCCGATCTAGGTGTCATACCTAGTGCATCGGGTCCAATGAAAATCTTTTGTGACAATACTGGTGCAATTGCCTTGGCAAAGGAATCCAGATTTCACAAGAGAACCAAGCACATCAAGAGACGCTTCAATTCCATTCGCGAGCAAGTCAAGGAGGGAGACATAAATATTTGCAAGATACATATGGATCTGAATGTTGCAGACCCGTTGACTAAGCCTCTCTCACGAGCAAAACATGATCAGCACCAAGACTCCATGGCTGTTAGAATCATTACAATGTAATCTAGATTGTTGACTCTAGTGCAAGTGGGAGACTGAAGGAAATATGCCCTAGAGGCAATAATAAAGTTGTTATTTATATTTCCTTATATCATGATAAATGTTTATTATTCATGCTAGAATTGTATTAACCAGAAACTTAGTACATGTGTGAATACATAGACAAATAGAGTGTCACTAGTATGCCTCTACTTGACTAGCTTGTTGAATCAATGATGGTTATGTTTCCTGACCATAGACAAGAGTGGTCACTTGATTAACGGGATCACATCATTAGAGAATGATGTGATTGACTTGACCCATCCGTTAGCTTAGCACGATGATCGTTTAGTTTGTTGCTATTGCTTTCTCCATAACTTATACATGTTCCTATGACTATGAGATCATGCAACTCCCAAATACCGGAGGAACACTTAGTGTGCTACCAAACGTCACAACGTAACTGGGTGACTATAAAGATGCTCTACAGGTGTCTCCGATGGTGTTTGTTGAGTTGGCATAGACCGAGATTAGGATTTGTCACTCCGAATATCGAAGAGGTATCTCTGGGCCCTCTCGGTAATGCACATCACTATAAGCCTTGCAAGCAATGTAACTAATGAGTAAAGAGACTTTCCGGTAACAATATTGAACTAGGTATTGAGATACCGACGATCGAATCTCGGGCAAGTAACATACCGATGACAAAGGGAACAATGTATGTTGTTGTGCGGTTTGACCGATAAAGATCTTCGTAGATTATGTAGGAACCAATATGAGCATCCAGGTTCCGCTTTGGTTATTGACCGGGGATGAGTCTCGGTCATGTCTACATAGTTCTCGAACCCGTAGGGTCCGCATGCTTAATGTTCGGTGACGATCGGTATTATGAGTTTATGTGTTTTGATGTACCGAAGGTAGTTCGGAGTCCCGGATTTGATCACGGACATGACGAGGAGTCTCGAAATGGTTGAGACATAAAGATCGATATATTGGAAGCCTATATTTGGACATTGGAATGGTTTCGGATGAGTTCGGGAATTTTCTGGAGTACCGGGACGTTACCGGAACCACCGGGGGAGTATATGGGCCTTATTGGACCTTAGTGGAATAGAGGAGGGGAAGGGAAAAGGTGGGAGGCGCGCCCCCCTAGCCCAATCCGAATTGGGTGGGGGCGGCCCCCCTTTCCTTCCTTCTCTCCTACTCCTACTACTTGGAAGGGGGGAATCCTACACCCGGTGGGAGTAGGACTCCCCTAGGGCGTGCCATAGAGGGCCGGCCCTCCCCCCCTCCTCCACTCCTTTATATACAAGGAGGGGGCACCCCATAGACACACAAGTCGATCATTGTCTTAACCATGTGCGGTGCCCCCCTCCACCATAATCCACCTCGGTCATATCGTAGGGGTGCTTAGGCGAAGCCCTGCTCCGGTAGCATCATCGTCACCGTCATCACGCCGTCGTGTTGACGAAACTCTCCCTCGACACTCAACTGGATCTAGAGTTCATGGGACGTCACCGAGCTAAACGTGTGCAGATCGCGGAGGTGGCGTACCTTCGGTGCTAGGATCGGTCGGATTGTGAAGACGTTCGACTACATCAACCGCGTTGTCATAACTCTTCTGCTTATGGTCTACGAGGGTACGTGGACAACACTCTTCCACTCTCGTTTCTATGCATCACATAGATAGATCTAGCATGTGCGTAGGAATTTTTTTGAAATTACTGTGTTACCCAACACCTGCCACAAGCACTTTCCGAGAAATAGAGGTCAATCAAACTGATAATGAAGCATTATAAATGGTATTGATGAAAGTAGCTAGAATCAACGGGAGATGCGCGGAACTAGCTAGCTAGTAGTACTTAGTTTCGAGCGTGTAAATCGCAGCTCCCCCGGCAGTCCCGGAGCTTGTGCAGTGAATACTTTCCAAACCCTGCGGGACAAAGAAAACAATTACTTGATATCAAGAAATGAACAAAGTTGCGGATATGGTGCGATAATGATCGATTGAACTTACTTCTCGAGCATTTTAGTCATGTCCGCATAGTCCTCGGGATTTTTTCGTCTCGAGTCTAAGACGGTTACTAGTCCCTGCTCAAGCTTAATCTCTAGGAGAATAAAGTGGAAGCTGCGCACACATGCATAACTCATCAATTACATTACTATAACCTCGAGTAATACTGGAAACCGAATGTGCACAAGACAATAACACTCACTTGAAGTTGTAAGGAAAGAGTATTGATACATCTCCGTCGTATCTACTTTTCCAAACACTTTTACCCTTGTTTTGGACTCTAACTTGTATGATTTGAATGGAACTAACCCGGACTGACGATGTTTTCAGCAGGATTGCCATGATGTTGTTTTATGTGCAGAAAACAAAAGTTCTCGGAATGACCTGAAACTCCACGGAATATCTTACAATAAATAATAAAAAAATCTCGCCAAAGATGAAGACTAGGGGGCCCATATCCTTCTCACGAGGGTGGGCCCCCCCCTAGGGCGCGCCCCCTACCTCGTGGGCCCCCTGGAGACATCCTGACTCCAACTCCAGCTCTATATAACTGCTTTCGGGGAGAAAAAAATAGGAGAGAAGAAATCATCACGTTTTACGATACGGAGCCGCCGCCAAGCCCTAAAACCTCTCGGGAGGGCTGATCTGGAGTCCGTTCGGGGCTCCGGAGAGGGGGATTCGTCGCCGTCGTCATCATCAACCATCCTCCATCACCAATTTCATGATGCTCACCGCCGTGCGTGAGTAATTCCATCGTAGGCTTGCTAGAGGGTGATGGGTTGGATGAGATTCACCATGTAATCGAGTTAGTTTTGTTAGGGTTTGATCCCTAGTATCCACTATGTTCTGAGATTGATGTTGCTATGACTTTGCTATGCTTAATGCTTGTCACTAGAGCCCGAGTGCCATGATTTCAGATCTGAACCTATTATGTTCTCTTCAATATATGAGAGTTCTAGATCCTATCTTGCAAGTCTATAGTCACCTATTATGTGTTATGATCCGTTAACCCCGAAGTGACAATAATCGGGATACTTACCGGTGACGACCGTAGTTTGAGGAGTTCATGTATTCACTATGTGCTAATGCTTTGTTCCGGTTCTCTATTAAAAGGAGGCCTTAATATCCCTTAGTTTCCATTAGGACCCCACTGTCACGGGAGGGTAGGACAAAATATGTCATGCAAGTTCTTTTCCATAAGCATGTATGACTATATTCGGAATACATGCCTACATTACATCGACGAATTGGAGCTAGTTCTGTGTCACCCTATGTTATGACTGTTACATGATGAAACGCATCTGGCATAATTATTCATCATTGATCCAATGCCTACGAGCTTTCCATATACTGGTTTACGCTTATTTACTTTCCCGTTGCTATTGTTACAATCACTACAAAATACCAAAAACATTACTTTGCTTTCGTTACTCTTTTGTTACCATTACCATCACTATCATATTACTTTGCTACTAAACACTTTGCTGCAGATACTAAGTTTCCAGGTGTGGTTGAATTGACAACTCAGCTGCTAATACTTGAGAATATTCTTTGGCTCCCCTTGTGTCGAATCAATAAATTCGGGTTGAATACTCTACCCTCGAAAGCTGTTGTGATCCCCTATACTTGTGGGTTATCAAGTATTTTATCTTTGTTTTGATTCTGAAGCAACGATTTTAGCAAGTTGGCCTCGGCTTCTTTTGCATCATGTTTAACCGTCCATTCATCTATGATATTTGTGTTAATGAACCCAATATCATAGATTTCTGCCTTTCTGCATTCGACGATCTTCAATCTGCATAATATAGTAAGGATAATTATATATACATGCAATGAAAGAGCTGAGCTATATATAGAGACTTAATTATAGAAGTAGTACTTAAAGTCAGTAGCAAGTGACCATTATTTTATCGAGGGCCTTTTGATGGAAAAACGGGAAGAACTCCTCAAATGGAACAGACAACAGATCAATTCCAACGAGGTCGTGCTCCTCTTTAACTCTCAAAGTCAAAGTATCCTGCCTAGACTCGCTGTAGGTTTTCATGTACCAGTTATGGAATCTTCGCATCATCGTTGTTACAGGAGGATGACCAGGTTTGACAAAAGGCTTCCCGTGCCGGTATTTGAAATCGTCCACCTCCATTGTATCAAAATGTGCATCATCGGGCAGGTAATCTCCAGGATTGGTACCAGGCAGCACCCTTGGATGATTAGCGACGATATAGCTAGGCACCTTGAGCGGGGGGCACGATTGGTTAGCTTGTCCGCCGAGCTGGGGAAATGTTTTCCCACTTCTTCCTTCTACTAACCTTTGATCACTACAAGTACTTCCCGACCGCTCCACTTCGATATATGACCTTTCAATAATGCGCTCATAGTTGGTTTTTAGCGGAGACCGTGGTGGTCGCTTCAGGGCATCCAAAGTGCGCTGAACTTTCACCTTATCTATCTTCTCCTCCGGAGGTGGATGTTTCTTAGCTCTTTGCGTTTCAAAGAAGTCCTTCACTTGGGCAGCACAGATCTTTGCATTTTCCTCCTTGTTCATCTCGTATGGTAACCTCTCTAGAGGCTTGAGAGATGGATCGAATCTGTATTGCCTCCAGCCTCTGGCTGTAATGCTAGACGCCAGAGCAGCCGGAGCGGTTGCGGATGTCTTCTTGCATTGCTTACGAGGCGGAGAAGAAGGAGGTGGAGTGCTACGACGCGCCGGAGCAGCCGGAGCGGCGGTGGCTGGCTTCCGCTTTTGCTGACGAGGCGGGCTGCTCGGACGCGCCGGTGCAGGCAGAGAAGGAGGCGGAGTGCCGCCACGCATCGAAGAAGGAGGCGGAGGAGGAGGCGGAGTGCCCTGACTCGCTAGAGGAGGAGGAGGAGGAGGAGGAGGAGGCGGAGGCGTCCAGTTCGGAAGGTTGATGAGCTCCTTCCGCCATAGACATGGAGTCTTCAGAGCAAGACCCAGCCGAGTCTCCCCTTCACCGGTAGGGTGGTCAAGCTCGAGGTCCTCAAATCCCTCTGTTATTTCATCCACCATCACAGCAGCATATCCTTCTGAATCGGACAGCGGTGAAAAGTTGCGCCGGGTTCATGAGGTGCAACAGAGCCGACAACCGCCTTGACTTTGAAGTTCTGCCATTGCGTCATAAGGTGGCAAGGTTGAGCCTTCGTGATAGCATCCACGGGGTAGCTAGCAGGAGTCGTGAAGTTAGGCTGCTGAAGGAGCTCGGTGGAAGTCACGTTGCTTCTCCGTTGAGATGGTGGGGTAGCTTCTGGGGTAGCTCCGACATGATGTTGGCTATCCTTTTCCTCTAGCGCTTGTACCCTTGCATGCAGCTTCTGTAGTTCGGTCTGCTCCACTTTCCTCTTCCTCTCCCAGGTTTTGTAACCGCGTGCCTCGGGAAACCCAGCCTTCCACAAAACGGAGCCTGGCGTGCCTCGTGTTCGTCCAGGGTGCTCGGGATTCCCAAGGGCCCGTGTGAGCTCGTCGTTCTCTCTATTGGGAATGAACGTCCCTTGCTGCGCTGCGGCGATATACTCATGAAGCTTCGTGACGGGTATATTCAGTTGCTGGTTCATCCCACGGCACTTCCCGGTTTCAGGGTCCAAGGTTCCCCCAACCCTGAAGAACCAAGTCCTTGAACGGTCTGGCCAGTGCAATGTCTCTGGTTCAACCCCTTTATCAAGCAGGTCATTCTCAGCCTTGTCCCACAACGGTTGGACTTTGAGGTAGCCACCTGACCCCGTGTGATGGTGAAGCTCCTTCTTTGCAGCATTTTTCTTATTTGTCGCTGACATCTTCTTGCTCTTGTCCGTTGTCTTGTGGGCCACAAATGCTTCCCAGTGATCTCTTATCTTCTCAAATCGGCCGGTGAATTCTGGAGTCTTTTCTTTGTCGACAAATGTTGTTTTCAACTCATTCTTCCACCTCCTGAATAGATCTGCCATCTTCTTAAGAGCATGAGGCTTGACCAATGGCTCTATAGCTAGCTTCTCCGGATCCTCCTCTGGCGGTAGGGTGAAATTTGCCTTCAGCGCGGTCCAAAGATCATCTTTCTGCCTATCGTTGACATAAGACACCTCAGGGTCTTCGTTCTTAGTCTTATACCATTGGTGGATGCTGATCGGGATCATGTCCCTAACAAGAACCCCGCACTGAGCAGAAAATGCTTCCTTGGTCTAGATGGGTTCAATCGGTTGGCCATCGCGCGCGATTGCTGTGATCGTGAAACTTTCATCTTGGTGCCACTTCTTCTTCGGGCCTCGTCTCATTACTAAAGTTTTGCTTGATCCGGAGGGCTAGAAAAGAAGAAAGAAGAGAGTTAATATGTGTACATACCAAAACAATTAATGCATCAATTAGCTATAGTCAGCACAGGCTTAATTAATGTATATACCTGGCCGGACTCCGTTCGATCACCGGAGTCGTCATCACGGTCTCCTTCTTCCACCGGCATTCGGTCACCGGAGCCATCATAATCATGTCCTTCCTCCTCCATTCTTTGATAACCGTAGTCTGCTTCACCCTCTCCTTCCAGACCATCGGTGTCGTTGAGATAGTATGAGACATCACCTCCGGCTGCGATTATGTCCCCCAACACCTGTTCTGCTTCCAAGTCTCAGTGCTCCATAGTTTCTGCAAATATTACAACATGGAAATTATTATACAAAACATGACAGATGGATATATTAGTGGCAAACGTATACCTAGCTAGCTAATCACAACAAGGAATCATATCCGTGGCCTCGACGCTTCTCTAGGGTTTGGGGTGGCCTCAGCAACGCTTCTAGGGTTCGGGGTGGCCTCGACGACAATGCTCTTTTAACTTGGTAAATTTGGGTGGCCTTGGAAAATGGTCCATATTTTTCCTGATCTCATCTACCCTTCTATATGTCACGGTTATCTAGTGTCAAAGGATTCAACAAAACCATGTCTTCATCATTAGGCGAAAGTAACAGGCGCATGATGGTCCGAAGTTCTCCAAAGTTGTTCTGGAACGAAGTCCCAGATAGGATAATTCGTCTTTTTGTACGAATTTCAGCAAAGGCCTTCCAAACTCCATTCCAGAACAACTTTGGAGAGCTTCATACCATCATGCCCCGGTTACTTCCGGCTAATGATGAAGCAATGGATTTCTTCAATACTTTGACACAAGGCAACCTGTCGACCCCTTGGCGATCCTCGACCCTCGACCCCTCGACGACCCTCAAACGCTCGGTGATCCACGACCCTCTACCCTAGTTCTCGACCCTCGACCCCCTCATGTCACGTTTGTATAGTGTCAAAGGATTCAACAAAACCATGTCTTCATCATTAGGAGAAAGTAACAGATGCATGATGGTACGAAGCTCTCCAAAGTTATTTTGGAACGGATTCCGAGATAGGATAATTCGCTTTTTGGTACAAAGTTTAGCAAAAGCCTTCTGAATATCGCTATTCGGAAGGCCTTTGCTGAAATTCGTACCAAAAGATGAATTATCCTATCCGGGACTCCGTTCCAGAATAACTTTGGAGAACTTCGTACCATCATGCCCCAGTTACTTCCGGCTAATGATGAAGCCATGGATTTCTTCAACACTTTGACACTAGGCAACCTCTCGACCCCTCGATGATCCTCGACCCCTCGATGACCCTCGACCCTCGAACCCTCGGCCCCTCGACCCTCGAACCCTCGAACCCTCGGCGACCCTCTACCCTAGTTCCCGACCCTCGCCCCTCGAACCCTCGGCGACCCCCCCCTCATGTCGAAGTTATCAGGGAGGGGGTATATCGACCCCTCCCCCTCATGTCGAAGTTATCAGGGAGGGGGTATGTCGACCCCTCCCCCTCATGTCGAAGTTATCGGGGAGGGGTGATGCGTCTCCAACGTATCTATAATTTTTGATTGCTCCATGCTACTTTATCTACTGTTTTGGACTATATTGGGCTTTATTTTCCACTTTTATATTATATTTGGGACTAACCTATTAACCGGAGGCCCAGCCCAGAATTGCTGTTTTTTGCCTATTTCAGTATTTCGAGGAAACAGAATATCAAACGGAGTCCAAACGGAATGAAACCTTCGGGAACGTGATCTTCTCACCAAACGTGATCCAGGAGACTTGGACCCTACTCCAAGAAGTTTCCGGGGAGGTCACGAGGGTGGAGGCCCCCCCTGGGCGCACCCCCCTGCCTCATGGGGCCCTCGTGGTTCCTCCGACGTCCTCCCTGCACCCATATATACCTACGTGACCTAAAACTTCCAGAACAGAACATAGATCGGGAGTTCCGTCGCCAGAAGCCTCCGTAGCCACCGAAACTCAATCTAGACCCGTTCCGGCACCCTGCCGGAGGGGGCGATCCATCTCCGGTGGCCATCTTCATCATCCCGGCGCTATCCATGACGAGGAGGGAGTAGTTCACCCTCGGGGCTGAGGGTATGTATCAGTAGCTATGTGTTTGATCTCTCTCTCTCGTGTTCCATCTATGGCACGATCTTGATGTATCCCGAGCTTTGCTATTGTAGTTGGATCTTATGTTTCTTCTCCCCCTCTACTCTCTTGTGATGAATTGAGTTTCCCCTTTGAAGTTATCTTATCAGATTGAGTCTTTTATGAACACTTGATGTATGTCTTGCCGTGCTTATCTGTGGTGACAATGGGATATCATGTGCCACTTGATGTATGTTTTGGTGACCAAAACTTGCGGGTTCCGCCCATGAACCTATGCATAGGGGTTGGCACACGTTCTTGATTCTCCGGTAGAAACTTTGGGGCACTATTTGAAGTACTTTTATGTTGGTTGGATAAATCTGAGATTGTGTGATGCATATCGTATAATCATGCCCACGGATACTTGAGGTGACAATGGAGTATCTAGGTGACATTAGGGTTTTGGTTGATTTGTATCTTAAGGTGTTATTCTAGTAAAAACTCCAGGGTTGTTTGTGACACTTATAGGAATAGCCCAACGGATTGATTTGAAAGAATAACTTTGAGGTGGTTTCGTACCCTACCATAATCACTACGTTTGTTCTCCGCTATTAGTGGCTTCGGAGTGAATCTTTGTTGCATTTTGAGGGCTCGTTATATGATCTATCTATGTTATTATTGTTGAGAGAACTTGCACTAGTGAAAGTATGAACCCTAGGCCTTATTTCCTATCATTGCAATACCGTTTACGCTCACTTTTATCATTAGTTACCTTGCTGTTTTATATTTTTAGATTACAAATACCTTTATCTACCATCCATATACCACTTGTATCACCATCTCTTCGCCGAACTAGTGCACCTATACAATTTACCATTGTATTGGGTGTGTTGGGGACACAAGAGACTCTTTGTTATTTGGTTGCAGGGTTGCTTGAGAGAGACCATCTTCATCCTACGCCTCCTACAGATTGATAAACCTTAGGTCATCCACTTGAGGGAAATTTGCTACTGTCCTACAAACCTCTGCACTTGGAGGCCCAACAACGTCTACAAGAAGAAGGTTGTGTAATAGACATCAAGCTCTTTTCTGGCGCCGTTGCCGGGGAGGCTAGGTAAGCGGCACTCACACCCCATCAACTAAGCTCTTTTCTTGCGCCGTTGCCAGGGAGGTGAGTGCTTGAAGGTATATCTTTAGATCTTGCAATCGAGTCTTTTAGTTTCTTGTTTTATCACTAGTTTAGTTTATAAAAGAAAACTGTAAAAAATGGAATTGAGTTTGTCTCATACGCTTCACCTTTTTAATATCTTTCGTGAGTATGATGGAAAGGATAATTGTGCTCAAGTGCTAGAAGAAGAAATATCTAAATTGTTTGGCACTAAATATGTGAATGATGAGCATGATTGCAATGTTTTTAGTATGAATTCCTTGAATATCCATGATGCTAATGATATGCAAAGCCACAAGCTTGGGGAAGCTATGTTTGATGAAGATGATATTTTTTGTCCCCCAAGCTTTGATGAGCAAATTTACTATGATGAAAGAATGCATCCTATCTATGATGATTATTGTGATGACACGTATGCTATAAAGAATAATGATAACCATGAAACTTGTCATCTTGATCTTAATTTTCAATCACATGATAGCTATTTTGTTGAGTTTGCTCCCACTATTATTCATGAGAAGAATTTTTCTTATGTGGAGAGTAGTAAATTTTCTATGCTTGTAGATCATGAAAAGAATGCTTTAGGTGCTGGTTATATTGTTGAATTCATTCATGATGCTACTGAAAATTATTATGAGGGAGGAATATATGCTTGTAGGAATTGCAATAATATCAAGTTTCCTCTCTATGTGCTTAAAATTTTGAAGTTATGCTTGTTTTA